>NW_028135174.1:0-134341 GCF_964662115.1 Mustela nivalis
GCTTTGCTGTCGTTCCGTATGAAATATCCTGGAGCGATCCAACAGATCTCAATTGTTGATCAGAAAAAATCCTTGTGGCTTGGAGCATATCCCAACTCCCCTCCTGGGTAAACCTCCATGGCCTCGAGATGCTGCCCCCTTACAGAAAGGGCCATAATGGACAAGCAACTCCTACCTGAGCCTAGGTCTGATCCTCTCCCTGAATTCAGATGCACGAAGTCCCGATTCAGATCTGCAGAGAGTGCCTGCCGTGCCCTCGTCCCGAAACCTACGCCTAACTTGTGTTCTTATTCTTCCGTCCTCACACTCCTTGCCCAAAGGGCATCCAGTTTGGGAATTCCGGAGCCACAAAGCAGCACTCTGCCTGCCCTCCAGAAGAAAAACGTTGCCCTTGGGGCAACCCAGAAACGCTAAATGAGGGTCAAGCTGCACGGCACTCGACTCTCCACCAATTATACAATATACCCTGAAAACTAATGCCTGGTCTGACGCAGCCTAGGCCTGAACCTCCCGACCAACACTCAGCGAGCTGGCTCACAACTGAACACGTCGGACCTGAGATGGACTTAAGTCGTCATCTCTTCCCAAGTTCGGATTTCAGACTACACAACCTAGACCTTAACTGCAATCACGGCCCAGCGGTGAAGGAGATGAAAAAATCAGAACTACTACTTCCCCATGGCAAGAATACATGTGGTTGGCATGGAGCCCAAAGTTCAGTGTAGGAGCAACAGTGTGGACCATGATTCCCGCCCATGCTTGAGCGCCTAGAAGGCATAAACAGACATTGTGACCCTCTGCGTGAGTTCTGTCCTCAAGGAAGGCCTCTCAGTGGCTGGAGCTAACCATAGTTCGGTTTGTCCATTCGCCCCTCCCCAGGGCTCTGCATTGAAATCCCTCTTTTGGTGGGACACCTGAGGTAACCAAACTGAAAGGACTCCTCCCAGCCCCAAGACTGACCCAAAACAATTGGGTTCGTACCAAATCCACAGAGAGGAAGACTCGTCCATGGCCCATGAGGCCTCCTCGACATTCCACGGCCATTGTTGACACAAAATCCAGAGACAAAAGCCTGAATAAATGCCTCACACTCACTCTTTCTTCATATCCCGAAGAGTTCTCCTCACGGTCTGTAGATCGGGCCTGCCATACTTATGTCCCCAAACGTAAGCCGAGTTAGTGTTTTCAGACTTCTATCCCCACAGTCTTGGCCCACACACCCTCCAGGCTGGGGGCCCTGGAGCCACACATCAGGTCTGTGCCTGCCCACTCCACTGGAATTCTGCCCATTCACTTGACCACACGCCTCCAAATTAGGAGAAACCTCCACAGTCCCTGAAGCCATCCCAATACTGTAGGCCGCCCGGGACAAACAAGGGCGTCTGACAACAGCTGAGCATCTACCTCCACTCATACCGTAGTTGGATGTCACCAGGGTAGTAGATTGAACCTCCCAGGTCCCTAGGCCGTAATCGGATCCATTGCTTTGGTTTCCAGGCATCTCTCCTCAGAGGCAAGGTTTCAAATACCAGCATGCGGGAGTTTCCGGAGGCAAATCTCGTCTCGACATGGGAAAATAGCAGGCTGGAACTGTGTCAAAACTTCCGGTTAGGAGAATCCTTCAGGGCTCGGTGCCACCACCCCTTTCCAAGGTCACCATGGACACAAACCCACATTAGGATCCATCCGCAGGAGAGTCCATTTCAACTCTGGCTTCTCGGTAGCCAGCAGATAGAACCTGTCTTGTCGCTAGGAGACAATTGAGATGCGAGGAGGGTTGCCCAGGGCTCCGCCCTTAGAAACCTGCTCTGGCGTCGTTCCATATGGAAAGTCCTGGACCCATCCAAAAGGTCTCAAATGTCCTGCAGAAGGAATCCTTGCGTTTTGGAGCATCTCACAACTCCCAACGTGGGAAAACCGTGATGGCTTTCTGAAGCCCCCGCTCCCTTTCTGAAGGGGAAATCATGGACAGGAACTCCAACCTGAGCCAACGTCTGATCCTCGCCCTGAATTCAGATGCACGACATCTCGATTCAGCTCTGCAGAGTGTGCCGGACTTGCCCTCGCCCTTAAACCTATGGGAAACTTCTGTTCTCCAATGTCCGTCCTCACACTCCTGGCCCCCAAGACCTCACGTTTGGCAATTCTGGACCCACAAGGCAGCACTCTGCCTGCCCTCCAGAAAAAAAAAAAAAAAAAACAAAATGATGCCCTATGGAGCTTCCCAGACACCCCAGATGAGGATAAACCTACGTGGCACCCTTCTGTACACAAATTATATCGACAAATCTGGGCACTAATACACTGTCTGACGCAGCCTGAGCCCAGACTTCCTGACCAACACCCAGACAGCTGACCGCACACTGAGTACCACAGACCCGCCATGGCCTTAGCTCGTCTTCTATTCCCAACCTAGCTTCTCAGGCTTCAGAACATAGACCTTAACTCCAAACCCCGCCAAGGGGTGAATGTGATGCAGAAATCAGAACTCCTCCCTCCCTATGGCAAGAAACCTTGTGGTTGGCATGTTGAACCACGTTCAGTGTAGGAGAAACCAGCGTACACCATGAGGCCCCGCCCATGCTTGAGTACGAAGAGGGCACAAACACATATTGTGACCCTCATCGTGAGTCCTGTCCTCTAGTAAGTCCTATCAGTGGCTGGACCTTTAGACGTCATAATGGGCTTGCCGTGCCCCTAGGCCCCAAGTTTTAACCAGCTTTCCGGTTGTCCAGTCGCCCCTCCCCAGGGCTCTGCTCTGGAAACTCTCTTTTGGGGAGACACCTGAGGTAAAAAGAAAACAAAACGGACTCCTCCCATCTCAAAGAATAACCCCAAACTCTTGGGATCGGGCCAAATGCCCAGAGAGGAAGACTCGTCCATGGCCCATGAGGCCACCCGGACATTCCACAGCCATCAGTGACACAATATCCAGAGACAAAATCTTGAGCAAGCGTCTCACCCTCGCCCCCTGGTTCATATCCTGAAGAGTTCTCCTCCCGTTCTGTAGATCAGTCCTGCAATACCTACGACCCGAAACCTAAGCCGAGTTTGTGTTTTCAGACAACTGTCCCCACAGCCCTGGCCCACAAAACCTACAGGCACAGGTTCTTGGAGCCAAACCTGAGGACTGTACCTGGGAATTCTGCCCATTCCATTGGCCACAAAGCTAGAAATAGGATGATGAACGTCCAAAGTGCCCGGGGCCATCCCAATAGTGTTGACTGCCCAGGAAAAACAAGGGCGTTCTGACACCAGCTGAGCATCTACCTGCACTTAGACCCGTGGACAGATGTCCCCAGAGGTAAATTGGAATGAGCAGGCCCCTAGATCCTAATCGGGTCCATTGCTTTGTTGCCCAGGCATCTCTCCTCAGAGGCCTGGATTCCAATAGCAGCATAGGGCTGTTTCTTGAGGCACCCATCAGAACAAATCTCGTCTCCACGTGGGAATCTTGCACGTTGGAGCTGTGTCTCAGCCTCTGGTTAGGAAAACCCTTCAGGGACCCTGTGCCACTGCCTCATTCCAAGTTCTCCATGGACACAAACCCACATTAGGACCCATCCACAAGAGAGTCCATTACAACTCCACCCTCTCAGTTTCTCCCCCAGATCCAGCAGATCTAACCTGTCTTGTCACTAGGACACAAGAGGAATGAGAGTCGGGCTTCCCAGCCATCCATCCTTAGAACCCTAGTCGGAATCGATCCGTATGGGAAGTCCTGGAGCCAAACAACTGGTCTCAATCGTCCTGCAGAAGAATCTTTACGGTTTGAAGCATCTCACAACTGCCATCGTGGGAAAAATTCCATGGCCTCGTGATCCACCACCTCTTCATGAAGAGGGCCATAAGGGACAGAAACTCCAACCTGAGCGTTCGTCAGATCCTCACCTGATTTCAGATGCACGAGATCTCGATTCAGCTCTGCAGAGCGTACCTGCCATGCCCTCGCCCAGAAACCTAAGGTTGCTTGTGTTCTCAGACTTTTGTCCTCAACTCCTGGCCCACAAGCCCTCCAGTTTGGCAATTCCAGAACTACAATGCAGCCCTCTGCTTGCCCTCCAGAAGAAAAAACATTGCCCTCTGGGGCTAACCAGAAACCCCACATGAGGATCAATCTTTCCGCCACTTGACTGTACCCCAATTCTACAGGATGCACTGGGCACTCACGCTCTTTCTTTCACAACATGAGCCTGGACCTCCCGACCCACACCCAGCCAGCTGGACTCACACTGAACACAACGGACCTTCCAAAGCCTTAGGTCGTCATCTCTTCCCAACTTCGGTTTTCAGGCTTCAGAACCTAGACGCTTTCTCCAATCACTGACCAGGGTTGAACATGAGGCAGAAATCAGAAATCCTTCCCCATGGCAAGAAATCTTGTGGTTGGCGTGTTGCCCAACGTTCAGTGTAGTTGATAGCAGTGTGGCCCTTTGACCCGGCCATGCTTGAGGGCCGCGTTGGTCACAAATACACATTGTGACCCTCAGTGTGAGCCCAGTCCCCAAGTAAGGTCTCTCAGTGGCTGGACCAAGAGACGGCATATTGGGCTTGCCATGCCCCTAGGCCCCAATTTTTAACCATAGTTCGTGTTGTCCATTCGCCCCTCCCCAGTGCTCTGCTTTAGAATGAGGTAACCTACCTGAAAGGACTCCTCCCTTCCCACAGATTGACCCCCAATTTGGGATCGGGCCAAATCCACAGAGCGGAAGACTCATCCATGGCCCATGAGGCCTCCCCAACATTCCACGCCCATCGTTGACACAAAATCCAGAGACAAAAGCCTGAATAAGTGCCTCACACTCACTCTTTCTTCATATCCCAAAGAGTTCCCTCATGGTCTGTAGATCGGGACTGACATACCTACGTCCCCAAAACAAGCCGAGTGTGTGTATTCAGACTTCTATCCCCACATTCCTGGCTTCCATACCCTCCAGCCTGGGGACCCTGGAGCCACACATCAGGTCTGTGCCTCTCAACTCCACGGGAATTCTGCCCCTTCCATTGACCACAATCATACAAACTAGGAGAAACCTGCAAAGTCCCCAAGGCCATCCCAATAGTATAGAACGCCCAGGACAGACTAGGGCTGCCTGGAATCAGCTGAGCATCCATCTCCACTCATACTGTAGATGGATGTCCCCAGAGAAGGAGATTGAACGCGACAGGGCCCTAGGCCCTAATGGGGTCCATTGTTTTGGTTTCCTGCTATCTCTCATCAGAGGCCTGGTTTCCAATATCAGCACGTGGGGCTTTCCTGAGGCACCAATCAGATCAAATCTAGTCTCCACATGGGAAACTCGTCTTTTGGAGATGACGCAAAACCTCTGGTTAGGAGAAGCATTCAGGGTCCGTGTGCCACCGCCCCGTGCCAAGGCCTCCATGCACACAAACCCACATTAGGACCCATCCGCAGGAGAGTCCATTTCAACTCAGCCCCCTCCGTTGCTCCCCTAGAGCTAGCATATCAAAACTGTCTATTAACTAGGAGACAGTTAGAATCGAGGCAGTCTGCCCAGGGTTCCATCCTTCGATCCCTGCTTTGCTGTCGTTCCGTATGAAATATCCTGGAGCGATCCAACAGATCTCAATTGTTGATCAGAAAAAATCCTTGTGGCTTGGAGCATATCCCAACTCCCCTCCTGGGTAAACCTCCATGGCCTCGAGATGCTGCCCCCTTACAGAAAGGGCCATAATGGACAAGCAACTCCTACCTGAGCCTAGGTCTGATCCTCTCCCTGAATTCAGATGCACGAAGTCCCGATTCAGATCTGCAGAGAGTGCCTGCCGTGCCCTCGTCCCGAAACCTACGCCTAACTTGTGTTCTTATTCTTCAGTCCTCACACTCCTTGCCCAAAGGGCATCCAGTTTGGGAATTCCGGAGCCACAAAGCAGCACTCTGCCTGCCCTCCAGAAGAAAAACGTTGCCCTTGGGGCTACCCAGAAACGCTAAATGAGGATCAAGCTGCACGGCACTCGACTCTCCCCCAATTATACAATATACCCTGAAAACTAATGCCTGGTCTGACGCAGCCTAGGCCTGAACCTCCCGACCAACACTCAGCGAGCTGGCTCACAACTGAACACGTCGGACCTGAGATGGACTTAAGTCGTCATCTCTTCCCAAGTTCGGATTTCAGACTACACAACCTAGACCTTAACTGCAATCACGGCCCAGCGGTGAAGGAGATGAAAAAATCAGAACTACTACTTCCCCATGGCAAGAATACATGTGGTTGGCATGGAGCCCAAAGTTCAGTGTAGGAGCAACAGTGTGGACCATGATTCCCGCCCATGCTTGAGCGCCTAGAAGGCATAAACAGACATTGTGACCCTCTGCGTGAGTTCTGTCCTCAAGGAAGGCCTCTCAGTGGCTGGAGCTAACCATAGTTCGGTTTGTCCATTCGCCCCTCCCCAGGGCTCTGCATTGAAATCCCTCTTTTGGTGGGACACCTGAGGTAACCAAACTGAAAGGACTCCTCCCAGCCCCAAGACTGACCCAAAACAATTGGGTTCGTACCAAATCCACAGAGAGGAAGACTCGTCCATGGCCCATGAGGCCTCCTCGACATTCCACGGCCATTGTTGACACAAAATCCAGAGACAAAAGCCTGAATAAATGCCTCACACTCACTCTTTCTTCATATCCCGAAGAGTTCTCCTCACGGTCTGTAGATCGGGCCTGCCATACTTATGTCCCCAAACGTAAGCCGAGTTAGTGTTTTCAGACTTCTATCCCCACAGTCTTGGCCCACACACCCTCCAGGCTGGGGGCCCTGGAGCCACACATCAGGTCTGTGCCTGCCCACTCCACTGGAATTCTGCCCATTCACTTGACCACACGCCTCCAAATTAGGAGAAACCTCCACAGTCCCTGAAGCCATCCCAATACTGTAGGCCGCCCGGGACAAACAAGGGCGTCTGACAACAGCTGAGCATCTACCTCCACTCATACCGTAGTTGGATGTCACCAGGGTAGTAGATTGAACCTCCCAGGTCCCTAGGCCGTAATCGGATCCATTGCTTTGGTTTCCAGGCATCTCTCCTCAGAGGCAAGGTTTCAAATACCAGCATGCGGGAGTTTCCGGAGGCAAATCTCGTCTCGACATGGGAAAATAGCAGGCTGGAACTGTGTCAAAACTTCCGGTTAGGAGAATCCTTCAGGGCTCGGTGCCACCACCCCTTTCCAAGGTCACCATGGACACAAACCCACATTAGGATCCATCCGCAGGAGAGTCCATTTCAACTCTGGCTTCTCGGTAGCCAGCAGATAGAACCTGTCTTGTCGCTAGGAGACAATTGAGATGCGAGGAGGGTTGCCCAGGGCTCCGCCCTTAGAAACCTGCTCTGGCGTCGTTCCATATGGAAAGTCCTGGACCCATCCAAAAGGTCTCAAATGTCCTGCAGAAGGAATCCTTGCGTTTTGGAGCATCTCACAACTCCCAACGTGGGAAAACCGTGATGGCTTTCTGAAGCCCCCGCTCCCTTTCTGAAGGGGAAATCATGGACAGGAACTCCAACCTGAGCCAACGTCTGATCCTCGCCCTGAATTCAGATGCACGACATCTCGATTCAGCTCTGCAGAGTGTGCCGGACTTGCCCTCGCCCTTAAACCTATGGGAAACTTCTGTTCTCCAATGTCCGTCCTCACACTCCTGGCCCCCAAGACCTCACGTTTGGCAATTCTGGACCCACAAGGCAGCACTCTGCCTGCCCTCCAGAAAAAAAAAAAAAAAAAACAAAATGATGCCCTATGGAGCTTCCCAGACACCCCAGATGAGGATAAACCTACGTGGCACCCTTCTGTACACAAATTATATCGACAAATCTGGGCACTAATACACTGTCTGACGCAGCCTGAGCCCAGACTTCCTGACCAACACCCAGACAGCTGACCGCACACTGAGTACCACAGACCCGCCATGGCCTTAGCTCGTCTTCTATTCCCAACCTAGCTTCTCAGGCTTCAGAACATAGACCTTAACTCCAAACCCCGCCAAGGGGTGAATGTGATGCAGAAATCAGAACTCCTCCCTCCCTATGGCAAGAAACCTTGTGGTTGGCATGTTGAACCACGTTCAGTGTAGGAGAAACCAGCGTACACCATGAGGCCCCGCCCATGCTTGAGTACGAAGAGGGCACAAACACATATTGTGACCCTCATCGTGAGTCCTGTCCTCTAGTAAGTCCTATCAGTGGCTGGACCTTTAGACGTCATAATGGGCTTGCCGTGCCCCTAGGCCCCAAGTTTTAACCAGCTTTCCGGTTGTCCAGTCGCCCCTCCCCAGGGCTCTGCTCTGGAAACTCTCTTTTGGGGAGACACCTGAGGTAAAAAGAAAACAAAACGGACTCCTCCCATCTCAAAGAATAACCCCAAACTCTTGGGATCGGGCCAAATGCCCAGAGAGGAAGACTCGTCCATGGCCCATGAGGCCACCCGGACATTCCACAGCCATCAGTGACACAATATCCAGAGACAAAATCTTGAGCAAGCGTCTCACCCTCGCCCCCTGGTTCATATCCTGAAGAGTTCTCCTCCCGTTCTGTAGATCAGTCCTGCAATACCTACGACCCGAAACCTAAGCCGAGTTTGTGTTTTCAGACAACTGTCCCCACAGCCCTGGCCCACAAAACCTACAGGCACAGGTTCTTGGAGCCAAACCTGAGGACTGTACCTGGGAATTCTGCCCATTCCATTGGCCACAAAGCTAGAAATAGGATGATGAACGTCCAAAGTGCCCGGGGCCATCCCAATAGTGTTGACTGCCCAGGAAAAACAAGGGCGTTCTGACACCAGCTGAGCATCTACCTGCACTTAGACCCGTGGACAGATGTCCCCAGAGGTAAATTGGAATGAGCAGGCCCCTAGATCCTAATCGGGTCCATTGCTTTGTTGCCCAGGCATCTCTCCTCAGAGGCCTGGATTCCAATAGCAGCATAGGGCTGTTTCTTGAGGCACCCATCAGAACAAATCTCGTCTCCACGTGGGAATCTTGCACGTTGGAGCTGTGTCTCAGCCTCTGGTTAGGAAAACCCTTCAGGGACCCTGTGCCACTGCCTCATTCCAAGTTCTCCATGGACACAAACCCACATTAGGACCCATCCACAAGAGAGTCCATTACAACTCCACCCTCTCAGTTTCTCCCCCAGATCCAGCAGATCTAACCTGTCTTGTCACTAGGACACAAGAGGAATGAGAGTCGGGCTTCCCAGCCATCCATCCTTAGAACCCTAGTCGGAATCGATCCGTATGGGAAGTCCTGGAGCCAAACAACTGGTCTCAATCGTCCTGCAGAAGAATCTTTACGGTTTGAAGCATCTCACAACTGCCATCGTGGGAAAAATTCCATGGCCTCGTGATCCACCACCTCTTCATGAAGAGGGCCATAAGGGACAGAAACTCCAACCTGAGCGTTCGTCAGATCCTCACCTGATTTCAGATGCACGAGATCTCGATTCAGCTCTGCAGAGCGTACCTGCCATGCCCTCGCCCAGAAACCTAAGGTTGCTTGTGTTCTCAGACTTTTGTCCTCAACTCCTGGCCCACAAGCCCTCCAGTTTGGCAATTCCAGAACTACAATGCAGCCCTCTGCTTGCCCTCCAGAAGAAAAAACATTGCCCTCTGGGGCTAACCAGAAACCCCACATGAGGATCAATCTTTCCGCCACTTGACTGTACCCCAATTCTACAGGATGCACTGGGCACTCACGCTCTTTCTTTCACAACATGAGCCTGGACCTCCCGACCCACACCCAGCCAGCTGGACTCACACTGAACACAACGGACCTTCCAAAGCCTTAGGTCGTCATCTCTTCCCAACTTCGGTTTTCAGGCTTCAGAACCTAGACGCTTTCTCCAATCACTGACCAGGGTTGAACATGAGGCAGAAATCAGAAATCCTTCCCCATGGCAAGAAATCTTGTGGTTGGCGTGTTGCCCAACGTTCAGTGTAGTTGATAGCAGTGTGGCCCTTTGACCCGGCCATGCTTGAGGGCCGCGTTGGTCACAAATACACATTGTGACCCTCAGTGTGAGCCCAGTCCCCAAGTAAGGTCTCTCAGTGGCTGGACCAAGAGACGGCATATTGGGCTTGCCATGCCCCTAGGCCCCAATTTTTAACCATAGTTCGTGTTGTCCATTCGCCCCTCCCCAGTGCTCTGCTTTAGAATGAGGTAACCTACCTGAAAGGACTCCTCCCTTCCCACAGATTGACCCCCAATTTGGGATCGGGCCAAATCCACAGAGCGGAAGACTCATCCATGGCCCATGAGGCCTCCCCAACATTCCACGCCCATCGTTGACACAAAATCCAGAGACAAAAGCCTGAATAAGTGCCTCACACTCACTCTTTCTTCATATCCCAAAGAGTTCCCTCATGGTCTGTAGATCGGGACTGACATACCTACGTCCCCAAAACAAGCCGAGTGTGTGTATTCAGACTTCTATCCCCACATTCCTGGCTTCCATACCCTCCAGCCTGGGGACCCTGGAGCCACACATCAGGTCTGTGCCTCTCAACTCCACGGGAATTCTGCCCCTTCCATTGACCACAATCATACAAACTAGGAGAAACCTGCAAAGTCCCCAAGGCCATCCCAATAGTATAGAACGCCCAGGACAGACTAGGGCTGCCTGGAATCAGCTGAGCATCCATCTCCACTCATACTGTAGATGGATGTCCCCAGAGAAGGAGATTGAACGCGACAGGGCCCTAGGCCCTAATGGGGTCCATTGTTTTGGTTTCCTGCTATCTCTCATCAGAGGCCTGGTTTCCAATATCAGCACGTGGGGCTTTCCTGAGGCACCAATCAGATCAAATCTAGTCTCCACATGGGAAACTCGTCTTTTGGAGATGACGCAAAACCTCTGGTTAGGAGAAGCATTCAGGGTCCGTGTGCCACCGCCCCGTGCCAAGGCCTCCATGCACACAAACCCACATTAGGACCCATCCGCAGGAGAGTCCATTTCAACTCAGCCCCCTCCGTTGCTCCCCTAGAGCTAGCATATCAAAACTGTCTATTAACTAGGAGACAGTTAGAATCGAGGCAGTCTGCCCAGGGTTCCATCCTTCGATCCCTGCTTTGCTGTCGTTCCGTATGAAATATCCTGGAGCGATCCAACAGATCTCAATTGTTGATCAGAAAAAATCCTTGTGGCTTGGAGCATATCCCAACTCCCCTCCTGGGTAAACCTCCATGGCCTCGAGATGCTGCCCCCTTACAGAAAGGGCCATAATGGACAAGCAACTCCTACCTGAGCCTAGGTCTGATCCTCTCCCTGAATTCAGATGCACGAAGTCCCGATTCAGATCTGCAGAGAGTGCCTGCCGTGCCCTCGTCCCGAAACCTACGCCTAACTTGTGTTCTTATTCTTCAGTCCTCACACTCCTTGCCCAAAGGGCATCCAGTTTGGGAATTCCGGAGCCACAAAGCAGCACTCTGCCTGCCCTCCAGAAGAAAAACGTTGCCCTTGGGGCTACCCAGAAACGCTAAATGAGGATCAAGCTGCACGGCACTCGACTCTCCCCCAATTATACAATATACCCTGAAAACTAATGCCTGGTCTGACGCAGCCTAGGCCTGAACCTCCCGACCAACACTCAGCGAGCTGGCTCACAACTGAACACGTCGGACCTGAGATGGACTTAAGTCGTCATCTCTTCCCAAGTTCGGATTTCAGACTACACAACCTAGACCTTAACTGCAATCACGGCCCAGCGGTGAAGGAGATGAAAAAATCAGAACTACTACTTCCCCATGGCAAGAATACATGTGGTTGGCATGGAGCCCAAAGTTCAGTGTAGGAGCAACAGTGTGGACCATGATTCCCGCCCATGCTTGAGCGCCTAGAAGGCATAAACAGACATTGTGACCCTCTGCGTGAGTTCTGTCCTCAAGGAAGGCCTCTCAGTGGCTGGAGCTAACCATAGTTCGGTTTGTCCATTCGCCCCTCCCCAGGGCTCTGCATTGAAATCCCTCTTTTGGTGGGACACCTGAGGTAACCAAACTGAAAGGACTCCTCCCAGCCCCAAGACTGACCCAAAACAATTGGGTTCGTACCAAATCCACAGAGAGGAAGACTCGTCCATGGCCCATGAGGCCTCCTCGACATTCCACGGCCATTGTTGACACAAAATCCAGAGACAAAAGCCTGAATAAATGCCTCACACTCACTCTTTCTTCATATCCCGAAGAGTTCTCCTCACGGTCTGTAGATCGGGCCTGCCATACTTATGTCCCCAAACGTAAGCCGAGTTAGTGTTTTCAGACTTCTATCCCCACAGTCTTGGCCCACACACCCTCCAGGCTGGGGGCCCTGGAGCCACACATCAGGTCTGTGCCTGCCCACTCCACTGGAATTCTGCCCATTCACTTGACCACACGCCTCCAAATTAGGAGAAACCTCCACAGTCCCTGAAGCCATCCCAATACTGTAGGCCGCCCGGGACAAACAAGGGCGTCTGACAACAGCTGAGCATCTACCTCCACTCATACCGTAGTTGGATGTCACCAGGGTAGTAGATTGAACCTCCCAGGTCCCTAGGCCGTAATCGGATCCATTGCTTTGGTTTCCAGGCATCTCTCCTCAGAGGCAAGGTTTCAAATACCAGCATGCGGGAGTTTCCGGAGGCAAATCTCGTCTCGACATGGGAAAATAGCAGGCTGGAACTGTGTCAAAACTTCCGGTTAGGAGAATCCTTCAGGGCTCGGTGCCACCACCCCTTTCCAAGGTCACCATGGACACAAACCCACATTAGGATCCATCCGCAGGAGAGTCCATTTCAACTCTGGCTTCTCGGTAGCCAGCAGATAGAACCTGTCTTGTCGCTAGGAGACAATTGAGATGCGAGGAGGGTTGCCCAGGGCTCCGCCCTTAGAAACCTGCTCTGGCGTCGTTCCATATGGAAAGTCCTGGACCCATCCAAAAGGTCTCAAATGTCCTGCAGAAGGAATCCTTGCGTTTTGGAGCATCTCACAACTCCCAACGTGGGAAAACCGTGATGGCTTTCTGAAGCCCCCGCTCCCTTTCTGAAGGGGAAATCATGGACAGGAACTCCAACCTGAGCCAACGTCTGATCCTCGCCCTGAATTCAGATGCACGACATCTCGATTCAGCTCTGCAGAGTGTGCCGGACTTGCCCTCGCCCTTAAACCTATGGGAAACTTCTGTTCTCCAATGTCCGTCCTCACACTCCTGGCCCCCAAGACCTCACGTTTGGCAATTCTGGACCCACAAGGCAGCACTCTGCCTGCCCTCCAGAAAAAAAAAAAAAAAAAACAAAATGATGCCCTATGGAGCTTCCCAGACACCCCAGATGAGGATAAACCTACGTGGCACCCTTCTGTACACAAATTATATCGACAAATCTGGGCACTAATACACTGTCTGACGCAGCCTGAGCCCAGACTTCCTGACCAACACCCAGACAGCTGACCGCACACTGAGTACCACAGACCCGCCATGGCCTTAGCTCGTCTTCTATTCCCAACCTAGCTTCTCAGGCTTCAGAACATAGACCTTAACTCCAAACCCCGCCAAGGGGTGAATGTGATGCAGAAATCAGAACTCCTCCCTCCCTATGGCAAGAAACCTTGTGGTTGGCATGTTGAACCACGTTCAGTGTAGGAGAAACCAGCGTACACCATGAGGCCCCGCCCATGCTTGAGTACGAAGAGGGCACAAACACATATTGTGACCCTCATCGTGAGTCCTGTCCTCTAGTAAGTCCTATCAGTGGCTGGACCTTTAGACGTCATAATGGGCTTGCCGTGCCCCTAGGCCCCAAGTTTTAACCAGCTTTCCGGTTGTCCAGTCGCCCCTCCCCAGGGCTCTGCTCTGGAAACTCTCTTTTGGGGAGACACCTGAGGTAAAAAGAAAACAAAACGGACTCCTCCCATCTCAAAGAATAACCCCAAACTCTTGGGATCGGGCCAAATGCCCAGAGAGGAAGACTCGTCCATGGCCCATGAGGCCACCCGGACATTCCACAGCCATCAGTGACACAATATCCAGAGACAAAATCTTGAGCAAGCGTCTCACCCTCGCCCCCTGGTTCATATCCTGAAGAGTTCTCCTCCCGTTCTGTAGATCAGTCCTGCAATACCTACGACCCGAAACCTAAGCCGAGTTTGTGTTTTCAGACAAATGTCCCCACAGCCCTGGCCCACAAAACCTACAGGCACAGGTTCTTGGAGCCAAACCTGAGGACTGTACCTGGGAATTCTGCCCATTCCATTGGCCACAAAGCTAGAAATAGGATGATGAACGTCCAAAGTGCCCGGGGCCATCCCAATAGTGTTGACTGCCCAGGAAAAACAAGGGCGTTCTGACACCAGCTGAGCATCTACCTGCACTTAGACCCGTGGACAGATGTCCCCAGAGGTAAATTGGAATGAGCAGGCCCCTAGATCCTAATCGGGTCCATTGCTTTGTTGCCCAGGCATCTCTCCTCAGAGGCCTGGATTCCAATAGCAGCATAGGGCTGTTTCTTGAGGCACCCATCAGAACAAATCTCGTCTCCACGTGGGAATCTTGCACGTTGGAGCTGTGTCTCAGCCTCTGGTTAGGAAAACCCTTCAGGGACCCTGTGCCACTGCCTCATTCCAAGTTCTCCATGGACACAAACCCACATTAGGACCCATCCACAAGAGAGTCCATTACAACTCCACCCTCTCAGTTTCTCCCCCAGATCCAGCAGATCTAACCTGTCTTGTCACTAGGACACAAGAGGAATGAGAGTCGGGCTTCCCAGCCATCCATCCTTAGAACCCTAGTCGGAATCGATCCGTATGGGAAGTCCTGGAGCCAAACAACTGGTCTCAATCGTCCTGCAGAAGAATCTTTACGGTTTGAAGCATCTCACAACTGCCATCGTGGGAAAAATTCCATGGCCTCGTGATCCACCACCTCTTCATGAAGAGGGCCATAAGGGACAGAAACTCCAACCTGAGCGTTCGTCAGATCCTCACCTGATTTCAGATGCACGAGATCTCGATTCAGCTCTGCAGAGCGTACCTGCCATGCCCTCGCCCAGAAACCTAAGGTTGCTTGTGTTCTCAGACTTTTGTCCTCAACTCCTGGCCCACAAGCCCTCCAGTTTGGCAATTCCAGAACTACAATGCAGCCCTCTGCTTGCCCTCCAGAAGAAAAAACATTGCCCTCTGGGGCTAACCAGAAACCCCACATGAGGATCAATCTTTCCGCCACTTGACTGTACCCCAATTCTACAGGATGCACTGGGCACTCACGCTCTTTCTTTCACAACATGAGCCTGGACCTCCCGACCCACACCCAGCCAGCTGGACTCACACTGAACACAACGGACCTTCCAAAGCCTTAGGTCGTCATCTCTTCCCAACTTCGGTTTTCAGGCTTCAGAACCTAGACGCTTTCTCCAATCACTGACCAGGGTTGAACATGAGGCAGAAATCAGAAATCCTTCCCCATGGCAAGAAATCTTGTGGTTGGCGTGTTGCCCAACGTTCAGTGTAGTTGATAGCAGTGTGGCCCTTTGACCCGGTCATGCTTGAGGGCCGCGTTGGTCACAAATACACATTGTGACCCTCAGTGTGAGCCCAGTCCCCAAGTAAGGTCTCTCAGTGGCTGGACCAAGAGACGGCATATTGGGCTTGCCATGCCCCTAGGCCCCAATTTTTAACCATAGTTCGTGTTGTCCATTCGCCCCTCCCCAGTGCTCTGCTTTAGAATGAGGTAACCTACCTGAAAGGACTCCTCCCTTCCCACAGATTGACCCCCAATTTGGGATCGGGCCAAATCCACAGAGCGGAAGACTCATCCATGGCCCATGAGGCCTCCCCAACATTCCACGCCCATCGTTGACACAAAATCCAGAGACAAAAGCCTGAATAAGTGCCTCACACTCACTCTTTCTTCATATCCCAAAGAGTTCCCTCATGGTCTGTAGATCGGGACTGACATACCTACGTCCCCAAAACAAGCCGAGTGTGTGTTTTCAGACTTCTATCCCCACATTCCTGGCTTCCATACCCTCCAGCCTGGGGACCCTGGAGCCACACATCAGGTCTGTGCCTCTCAACTCCACGGGAATTCTGCCCCTTCCATTGACCACAATCATACAAACTAGGAGATACCTGCAAAGTCCCCAAGGCCATCCCAATAGTATAGAACGCCCAGGACAGACTAGGGCTGCCTGGAATCAGCTGAGCATCCATCTCCACTCATACTGTAGATGGATGTCCCCAGAGAAGGAGATTGAACGCGACAGGGCCCTAGGCCCTAATGGGGTCCATTGTTTTGGTTTCCTGCTATCTCTCATCAGAGGCCTGGTTTCCAATATCAGCACGTGGGGCTTTCCTGAGGCACCAATCAGATCAAATCTAGTCTCCACATGGGAAACTCGTCTTTTGGAGATGACGCAAAACCTCTGGTTAGGAGAAGCATTCAGGGTCCGTGTGCCACCGCCCCGTGCCAAGGCCTCCATGCACACAAACCCACATTAGGACCCATCCGCAGGAGATTCCATTTCAACTCAGCCCCCTCCGTTGCTCCCCTAGAGCTAGCATATCAAAACTGTCTATTAACTAGGAGACAGTTAGAATCGAGGCAGTCTGCCCAGGGTTCCATCCTTCGATCCCTGCTTTGCTGTCGTTCCGTATGAAATATCCTGGAGCGATCCAACAGATCTCAATTGTTGATCAGAAAAAATCCTTGTGGCTTGGAGCATATCCCAACTCCCCTCCTGGGTAAACCTCCATGGCCTCGAGATGCTGCCCCCTTACAGAAAGGGCCATAATGGACAAGCAACTCCTACCTGAGCCTAGGTCTGATCCTCTCCCTGAATTCAGATGCACGAAGTCCCGATTCAGATCTGCAGAGAGTGCCTGCCGTGCCCTCGTCCCGAAACCTACGCCTAACTTGTGTTCTTATTCTTCCGTCCTCACACTCCTTGCCCAAAGGGCATCCAGTTTGGGAATTCCGGAGCCACAAAGCAGCACTCTGCCTGCCCTCCAGAAGAAAAACGTTGCCCTTGGGGCTACCCAGAAACGCTAAATGAGGATCAAGCTGCACGGCACTCGACTCTCCCCCAATTATACAATATACCCTGAAAACTAATGCCTGGTCTGACGCAGCCTAGGCCTGAACCTCCCGACCAACACTCAGCGAGCTGGCTCCACAACTGAACACGTCGGACCTGAGATGGACTTAAGTCGTCATCTCTTCCCAAGCTCGGATTTCAGACTACACAACCTAGACCTTAACTGCAATCACGGCCCAGCGGTGAAAGAGATGAAAAAATCAGAACTACTACTTCCCCATGGCAAGAATACATGTGGTTGGCATGGAGCCCAAAGTTCAGTGTAGGAGCAACAGTGTGGACCATGATTCCCGCCCATGCTTAGGCGCCTAGAAGGCATAAACAGGCATTGTGACCCTCAGCGTGTGTTCTGTCCTCAAGGAAGGCCTCTCAGTGGCTGGAGCTAACCATAGTTCGGTTTGTCCATTCGCCCCTCCCCAGGGCTCTGCATTGAAATCCCTCTTTTGGTGGGACACCTGAGGTAACCAAACTGAAAGGACTCCTCCCAGCCCCAAGACTGACCCAAAACAATTGGGTTCGTACCAAATCCACAGAGAGGAAGACTCGTCCATGGCCCATGAGGCCTCCTCGACATTCCACGGCCATTGTTGACACAAAATCCAGAGACAAAAGCCTGAATAAATGCCTCACACTCACTCTTTCTTCATATCCCGAAGAGTTCTCCTCACGGTCTGTAGATCGGGCCTGCCATACTTATGTCCCCAAACGTAAGCCGAGTTAGTGTTTTCAGACTTCTATCCCCACAGTCCTGGCCCACACACCCTCCAGGCTTGGGCCCCTGGAGCCACACATCAGGTCTGTGCCTGCCCACTCCACTGGAATTCTGCCCATTCACTTGACCACACGCCTCCAAATTAGGAGAAACCTCCACAGTCCCTGAAGCCATCCCAATACTGTAGGCCGCCCGGGACAAACAAGGGCGTCTGACAACAGCTGAGCATCTACCTCCACTCATACCGTAGTTGGATGTCACCAGGGTAGTAGATTGAACCTCCCAGGTCCCTAGGCCGTATCGGATCCATTGCTTTGGTTTCCAGTCATCTCTCCTCAGAGGCAAGGTTTCAAATACCAGCATGCGGGAGTTTCCGGAGGCAAATCTCGTCTCGACATGGGAAAATAGCAGGCTGGAACTGTGTCAAAACTTCCGGTTAGGAGAATCCTTCAGGGCTCGGTGCCACCACCCCTTTCCAAGGTCACCATGGACACAAACCCACATTAGGATCCATCCGCAGGAGAGTCCATTTCAACTCTGGCTTCTCGGTAGCCAGCAGATAGAACCTGTCTTGTCGCTAGGAGACAATTGAGATGCGAGGAGGGTTGCCCAGGGCTCCGCCCTTAGAAACCTGCTCTGGCGTCGTTCCATATGGAAAGTCCTGGACCCATCCAAAAGGTCTCAAATGTCCTGCAGAAGGAATCCTTGCGTTTTGGAGCATCTCACAACTCCCAACGTGGGAAAACCGTGATGGCTTTCTGAAGCCCCCGCTCACTTTCTGAAGGGGAAATCATGGACAGGAACTCCAACCTGAGCCAACGTCTGATCCTCGCCCTGAATTCAGATGCACGACATCTCGATTCAGCTCTGCAGAGTGTGCCGGACTTGCCCTCGCCCTTAAACCTATGGGAAACTTCTGTTCTCCAATGTCCGTCCTCACACTCCTGGCCCCCAAGACCTCACGTTTGGCAATTCTGGACCCACAAGGCAGCACTCTGCCTGCCCTCCAGAAAAAAAAAAAATGATGCCCTATGGAGCTTCCCAGACACCCCAAATGAGGATAGACCTACGCGGCACCCTTCTGTACACAAATTATATCGACAAATCTGGGCACTAATACACTGTCTGACGCAGCCTGAGCCAAGACTTCCTGACCAACACCCAGACAGCTGACCGCACACTGAGTACCACAGACCCGTCATGGCCTTAGCTCGTCTTCTATTCCCAACCTAGCTTCTCAGGCTTCAGAACATAGACCTTAACTCCAAACCCCGCCAAGGGGTGAATGTGATGCAGAAATCAGAACTCCTCCTTCCCTATGGCAAGAAACCTTGTGGTTGGCATGTTGAACCACGTTCAGTGTAGGAGAAACCAGCGTACACCATGAGGCCCCGCCCATGCTTGAGTACGAAGAGGGCACAAACACATATTGTGACCCTCATCGTGAGTCCTGTCCTCTAGTAAGTCCTATCAGTGGCTGGACCTTTAGACGTCATAATGGGCTTGCCGTGCCCCTAGGCCCCAAGTTTTAACCAGCTTTCCGGTTGTCCAGTCGCCCCTCCCCAGGGCTCTGCTCTGGAAACTCTCTTTTGGGGAGACACCTGAGGTAAAAAGAAAACAAAACGGAATCCTCCCATCTCAAAGAATAACCCCAAACTCTTGGGATCGGGCCAAATGCCCAGAGAGGAAGACTCGTCCATGGCCCATGAGGCCACCCGGACATTCCACAGCCATCAGTGACACAATATCCAGAGACAAAATCTTGAGCAAGCGTCTCACCCTCGCCCCCTGGTTCATATCCTGAAGAGTTCTCCTCCCGTTCTGTAGATCAGTCCTGCAATACCTACGACCCGAAACCTAAGCCGAGTTTGTGTTTTCAGACAACTGTCCCCACAGCCCTGGCCCACAAAACCTACAGGCACAGGTTCTTGGAGCCAAACCTGAGGACTGTACCTGGGAATTCTGCCCATTCCATTGGCCACAAAGCTAGAAATAGGATGATGAACGTCCAAAGTGCCCGGGGCCATCCCAATAGTGTTGACTGCCCAGGAAAAACAAGGGCGTTCTGACACCAGCTGAGCATCTACCTGCACTTAGACCCGTGGACAGATGTCCCCAGAGGTAAATTGGAATGAGCAGGCCCCTAGATCCTAATCGGGTCCATTGCTTTGTTGCCCAGGCATCTCTCCTCAGAGGCCTGGATTCCAATAGCAGCATAGGGCTGTTTCTTGAGGCACCCATCAGAACAAATCTCGTCTCCACGTGGGAATCTTGCACGTTGGAGCTGTGTCTCAGCCTCTGGTTAGGAAAACCCTCAGGGACCCTGTGCCACTGCCTCATTCCAAGTTCTCCATGGACACAAACCCACATTAGGACCCATCCACAAGAGAGTCCATTACAACTCAACCCTCTCAGTTTCTCCCCCAGATCCAGCAGATCTAACCTGTCTTGTCACTAGGACACAAGAGGAATGAGAGTCGGGCTTCCCAGCCATCCATCCTTAGAACCCTAGTCGGAATCGATCCGTATGGGAAGTCCTGGAGCCAAACAACTGGTCTCAATCGTCCTGCAGAAGAATCTTTACGGTTTGAAGCATCTCACAACTGCCATCGTGTGAAAAATTCCATGGCCTCGTGATCCACCACCTCTTCATGAAGAGGGCCATAAGGGACAGAAACTCCAACCTGAGCGTTCGTCAGATCCTCACCTGATTTCAGATGCACGAGATCTCGATTCAGCTCTGCAGAGCGTACCTGCCATGCCCTCGCCCAGAAACCTAAGGTTGCTTGTGTTCTCAGACTTTTGTCCTCAACTCCTGGCCCACAAGCCCTCCAGTTTGGCAATTCCAGAACTACAATGCAGCCCTCTGTTTGCCCTCCAGAAGAAAAAACATTGCCCTCTGGGGCTAAGCAGAAACCCCACATGAGGATCAATCTTTCCGCCACTTGACTGTACCCCAATTCTACAGGATGCACTGGGCACTCACGCTCTTTCTTTCACAACATGAGCCTGGACCTCCCGACCCACACCCAGCCAGCTGGACTCACACTGAACACAACGGACCTTCCAAAGCCTTAGGTCGTCATCTCTTCCCAACTTCGGTTTTCAGGCTTCAGAACCTAGACACTTTCTCCAATCACTGACCAGGGTTGAACATGAGGCAGAAATCAGAAATCCTTCCCCATGGCAAGAAATCTTGTGGTTGGCGTGTTGCCCAACGTTCAGTGTAGTTGATAGCAGTGTGGCCCTTTGACCCGGCCATGCTTGAGGGCCGCGTTGGTCACAAATACACATTGTGACCCTCAGTGTGAGCCCAGTCCCCAAGTAAGGTCTCTCAGTGGCTGGACCAAGAGACGGCATATTGGGCTTGCCATGCCCCTAGGCCCCAATTTTTAACCATAGTTCGTGTTGTCCATTCGCCTCTCCCCAGTGCTCTGCTTTAGAATGAGGTAACCTACCTGAAAGGACTCCTCCCTTCCCACAGATTGACCCCCAATTTGGGATCGGGCCAAATCCACAGAGCGGAAGACTCATCCATGGCCCATGAGGCCTCCCCAACATTCCACGCCCATCGTTGACACAAAATCCAGAGACAAAAGCCTGAATAAGTGCCTCACACTCACTCTTTCTTCATATCCCAAAGAGTTCCCTCATGGTCTGTAGATCGGGACTGACATACCTACGTCCCCAATACAAGCCGAGTGTGTGTTTTCAGACTTCTATCCCCACATTCCTGGCTTCCATACCCTCCAGCCTGGGGACCCTGGAGCCACACATCAGGTCTGTGCCTCTCAACTCCACGGGAATTCTGCCCCTTCCATTGACCACAATCATACAAACTAGGAGAAACCTGCAAAGTCCCCAAGGCCATCCCAATAGTATAGAACGCCCAGGACAGACTAGGGCTGCCTGGAATCAGCTGAGCATCCATCTCCACTCATACTGTAGATGGATGTCCCCAGAGAAGGAGATTGAACGCGACACGGCCCTAGGCCCTAATGGGGTCCATTGTTTTGGTTTCCTGCTATCTCTCATCAGAGGCCTGGTTTCCAATATCAGCACGTGGGGCTTTCCTGAGGCACCAATCAGATCAAATCTAGTCTCCACATGGGAAACTCGTCTTTTGGAGATGACGCAAAACCTCTGGTTAGGAGAAGCATTCAGGGTCCGTGTGCCACCGCCCCGTGCCAAGGCCTCCATGCACACAAACCCACATTAGGACCCATCCGCAGGAGAGTCCATTTCAACTCAGCCCCCTCCGTTGCTCCCCTAGAGCTAGCATATCAAAACTGTCTATTAACTAGGAGACAGTTAGAATCGAGGCAGTCTGCCCAGGGTTCCATCCTTCGATCCCTGCTTTGCTGTCGTTCCGTATGAAATATCCTGGAGCGATCCAACAGATCTCAATTGTTGATCAGAAAAAATCCTTGTGGCTTGGAGCATATCCCAACTCCCCTCCTGGGTAAACCTCCATGGCCTCGAGATGCTGCCCCCTTACAGAAAGGGCCATAATGGACAAGCAACTCCTACCTGAGCCTAGGTCTGATCCTCTCCCTGAATTCAGATGCACGAAGTCCCGATTCAGATCTGCAGAGAGTGCCTGCCGTGCCCTCGTCCCGAAACCTACGCCTAACTTGTGTTCTTATTCTTCCGTCCTCACACTCCTTGCCCAAAGGGCATCCAGTTTGGGAATTCCGGAGCCACAAAGCAGCACTCTGCCTGCCCTCCAGAAGAAAAACGTTGCCCTTGGGGCAACCCAGAAACGCTAAATGAGGGTCAAGCTGCACGGCACTCGACTCTCCACCAATTATACAATATACCCTGAAAACTAATGCCTGGTCTGACGCAGCCTAGGCCTGAACCTCCCGACCAACACTCAGCGAGCTGGCTCACAACTGAACACGTCGGACCTGAGATGGACTTAAGTCGTCATCTTTTCCCAAGCTCGGATTTCAGACTACACAACCTAGACCTTAACTGCAATCACGGCCCAGCGGTGAAGGAGATGAAAAAATCAGAACTACTACTTCCCCATGGCAAGAATACATGTGGTTGGCATGGAGCCCAACGTTCAGTGTAGGAGCAACAGTGTGGACCATGATTCCCGCCCATGCTTGAGCGCCTAGAAGGCATAAACAGACATTGTGACCCTCTGCGTGAGTTCTGTCCTCAAGGAAGGCCTCTCAGTGGCTGGAGCTAACCATAGTTCGGTTTGTCCATTCGCCCCTCCCCAGGGCTCTGCTTTGAAATCCCTCTTTTGGTGGGACACCTGAGGTAACCAAACTGAAAGGACTCCTCTCAGCCCCAAGACTGACCCAAAACAATTGGGTTCGTACCAAATCCACAGAGAGGAAGACTCGTCCATGGCCCATGAGGCCTCCTCGACATTCCACGGCCATTGTTGACACAAAATCCAGAGACAAAAGCCTGAATAAATGCCTCACACTCACTCTTTCTTCATATCCCGAAGAGTTCTCCTCACGGTCTGTAGATCGGGCCTGCCATACTTATGTCCCCAAACGTAAGCCGAGTTAGTGTTTTCAGACTTCTATCCCCACAGTCCTGGCCCACACACCCTCCAGGCTTGGGCCCCTGGAGCCACACATCAGGTCTGTGCCTGCCCACTCCACTGGAATTCTGCCCATTCACTTGACCACACGCCTCCAAATTAGGAGAAACCTCCACAGTCCCTGAAGCCATCCCAATACTGTAGGCCGCCCGGGACAAACAAGGGCGTCTGACAACAGCTGAGCATCTATCTCCACTCATACCGTAGTTGGATGTCACCAGGGTAGTAGATTGAACCTCCCAGGTCCCTAGGCCGTAATCGGATCCATTGCTTTGGTTTCCAGGCATCTCTCCTCAGAGGCAAGGTTTCAAATACCAGCATGCGGGAGTTTCCGGAGGCAAATCTCGTCTCGACATGGGAAAATAGCAGGCTGGAACTGTGTCAAAACTTCCGGTTAGGAGAATCCTTCAGGGCTCGGTGCCACCACCCCTTTCCAAGGTCACCATGGACACAAACCCACATTAGGATCCATCCACAGGAGAGTCCATTTCAACTCTGGCTTCTCGGTAGCCAGCAGATAGAACCTGTCTTGTCGCTAGGAGACAATTGAGATGCGAGGAGGGTTGCCCAGGGCTCCGCCCTTAGAAACCTGCTCTGGCGTCGTTCCATATGGAAAGTCCTGGACCCATCCAAAAGGTCTCAAATGTCCTGCAGAAGGAATCCTTGCGTTTTGGAGCATCTCACAACTCCCAACGTGGGAAAACCGTGATGGCTTTCTGAAGCCCCCGCTCCCTTTCTGAAGGGGAAATCATGGACAGGAACTCCAACCTGAGCCAACGTCTGATCCTCGCCCTGAATTCAGATGCACGACATCTCGATTCAGCTCTGCAGAGTGTGCCGGACTTGCCCTCGCCCTTAAACCTATGGGAAACTTCTGTTCTCCAATGTCCGTCCTCACACTCCTGGCCCCCAAGACCTCACGTTTGGCAATTCTGGATTCACAAGGCAGCACTCTGCCTGCCCTCAAGAAAAAAAAAAAAAAAAATGATGCCCTATGGAGCTTCCCAGACACCCCAGATGAGGATAAACCTACGTGGCACCCTTCTGTACACAAATTATATCGACAAATCTGGGCACTAATACACTGTCTGACGCAGCCTGAGCCCAGACTTCCTGACCAACACCCAGACAGCTGACCGCACACTGAGTACCACAGACCCGCCATGGCCTTAGCTCGTCTTCTATTCCCAACCTAGCTTCTCAGGCTTCAGAACATAGACCTTAACTCCAAACCCCGCCAAGGGGTGAATGTGATGCAGAAATCAGAACTCCTCCCTCCCTATGGCAAGAAACCTTGTGGTTGGCATGTTGAACCACGTTCAGTGTAGGAGAAACCAGCGTACACCATGAGGCCCCGCCCATGCTTGAGTACGAAGAGGGCACAAACACATATTGTGACCCTCATCGTGAGTCCTGTCCTCTAGTAAGTCCTATCAGTGGCTGGACCTTTAGACGTCATAATGGGCTTGCCCTGCCCCTAGGCCCCAAGTTTTAACCAGCTTTCCGGTTGTCCAGTCGCCCCTCCCCAGGGCTCTGCTCTGGAAACTCTCTTTTGGGGAGACACCTGAGGTAAAAAGAAAACAAAACGGACTCCTCCCATCTCAAAGAATAACCCCAAACTCTTGGGATCGGGCCAAATGCCCAGAGAGGAAGACTCGTCCATGGCCCATGAGGCCACCCGGACATTCCACAGCCATCAGTGACACAATATCCAGAGACAAAATCTTGAGCAAGCGTCTCACCCTCGCCCCCTGGTTCATATCCTGAAGAGTTCTCCTCCCGTTCTGTAGATCAGTCCTGCAATACCTACGACCCGAAACCTAAGCCGAGTTTGTGTTTTCAGACAACTGTCCCCACAGCCCTGGCCCACAAAACCTACAGGCACAGGTTCTTGGAGCCAAACCTGAGGACTGTACCTGGGAATTCTGCCCATTCCATTGGCCACAAAGCTAGAAATAGGATGATGAACGTCCAAAGTGCCCGGGGCCATCCCAATAGTGTTGACTGCCCAGGAAAAACAAGGGCGTTCTGACACCAGCTGAGCATCTACCTGCACTTAGACCCGTGGACAGATGTCCCCAGAGGTAAATTGGAATGAGCAGGCCCCTAGATCCTAATCGGGTCCATTGCTTTGTTGCCCAGGCATCTCTCCTCAGAGGCCTGGATTCCAATAGCAGCATAGGGCTGTTTCTTGTGGCACCCATCAGAACAAATCTCGTCTCCACGTGGGAATCTTGCACGTTGGAGCTGTGTCTCAGCCTCTGGTTAGAAAAACCCTTCAGGGACCCTGTGCCACTGCCTCATTCCAAGTTCTCCATGGACACAAACCCACATTAGGACCCATCCACAAGAGAGTCCATTACAACTCAACCCTCTCAGTTTCTCCCCCAGATCCAGCAGATCTAACCTGTCTTGTCACTAGGACACAAGAGGAATGAGAGTCGGGCTTCCCAGCCATCCATCCTTAGAACCCTAGTCGGAATCGATCCGTATGGGAAGTCCTGGAGCCAAACAACTGGTCTCAATCGTCCTGCAGAAGAATCTTTACGGTTTGAAGCATCTCACAACTGCCATCGTGGGAAAAATTCCATGGCCTCGTGATCCACCACCTCTTCATGAAGAGGGCCATAAGGGACAGAAACTCCAACCTGAGCGTTCGTCAGATCCTCACCTGATTTCAGATGCACGAGATCTCGATTCAGCTCTGCAGAGCGTACCTGCCATGCCCTCGCCCAGAAACCTAAGGTTGCTTGTGTTCTCAGACTTTTGTCCTCAACTCCTGGCCCACAAGCCCTCCAGTTTGGCAATTCCAGAACTACAATGCAGCCCTCTGCTTGCCCTCCAGAAGAAAAAACATTGCCCTCAGGGGCTAACCAGAAACCCCACATGAGGATCAATCTTTCCGCCACTTGACTGTACCCCAATTCTACAGGATGCACTGGGCACTCACGCTCTTTCTTTCACAACATGAGCCTGGACCTCCCGACCCACACCCAGCCAGCTGGACTCACACTGAACACAACGGACCTTCCAAAGCCTTAGGTCGTCATCTATTCCCAACTTCGGTTTTCAGGCTTCAGAACCTAGACGTTTTCTTCAATCACTGACCAGGGTTGAACATGAGGCAGAAATCAGAAATCCTTCCCCATGGCAAGAAATCTTGTGGTTGGCGTGTTGCCCAATGTTCAGTGTAGTTGATAGCAGTGTGGCCCTTTGACCCGGCCATGCTTGAGGGCCGCGTTGGTCACAAATACTCATTGTGACCCTCAGTGTGAGCCCAGTCCCCAAGTAAGGTCTCTCAGTGGCTGGACCAAGAGACGGCATATTGGGCTTGCCATGCCCCTAGGCCCCAATTTTTAACCATAGGTCGTGTTGTCCATTCGCCCCTCCCCAGGGCTCTGCTTTAGAATGAGGTAACCTACCTGAAAGGACTCCTCCCTTCCCACAGATTGACCCCCAATTTGGGATCGGGCCAAATCCACAGAGCGGAAGACTCATCCATGGCCCATGAGGCCTCCCCAACATTCCACGCCCATTGTTGACACAAAATCCAGAGACAAAAGCCTGAATAAGTGCCTCACACTCACTCTTTCTTCATATCCCAAAGAGTTCCCTCATGGTCTGTAGATCGGGACTGACATACCTACGTCCCCAATACAAGCCGAGTGTGTGTTTTCAGACTTCTATCCCCACATTCCTGGCTTCCATACCCTCCAGCCTAGGGACCCTGGAGCCACACATCAGGTCTGTGCCTCTCAACTCCACGGGAATTCTGCCCCTTCCATTGACCACAATCATACAAACTAGGAGAAACCTGCAATGTCCCCAAGGCCATCCCAATAGTATAGAACGCCCAGGACAGACTAGGGCTGCCTGGAATCAGCTGAGCATCCATCTCCACTCATACTGTAGATGGATGTCCCCAGAGAAGGAGATTGAACGGGACAGGGCCCTAGGCCCTAATGGGGTCCATTGTTTTGGTTTTCTGCTATCTCTCATCAGAGGCCTGGTTTCCAATATCAGCACGTGGGGCTTTCCTGATGCACCAATCAGATCAAATCTAGTCTCCACATGGGAAACTTGTCTTTTGGAGATGACGCAAAACCTCTGGTTAGGAGAAGCATTCAGGGTCCGTGTGCCACCGCCCCGTCCAAGGCCTCCATGCACACAAACCCACATTAGGATGCATCCGCAGGAGAGTCCATTTCAACTCAGCCCCCTCCGTTGCTCCCCTAGAGCTAGCATATCAAAACTGTCTATTAACTAGGAGACAGTTAGAATCGAGGCAGTCTGCCCAGGGTTCCATCCTTCGATCCCTGCTTTGCTGTCGTTCCGTATGAAATATCCTGGAGCGATCCAACAGATCTCAATTGTTGATCAGAAAAAATCCTTGTGGCTTGGAGCATATCCCAACTCCCCTCCTGGGTAAGCCTCCATGGCCTCGAGATGCTGCCCCCTTACAGAAAGGGCCATAATGGACAAGCAACTCCTACCTGAGCCTAGGTCTGATCCTCTCCCTGAATTCAGATGCACGAAGTCCCGATTCAGATCTGCAGAGAGTGCCTGCCGTGCCCTCGTCCCGAAACCTACGCCTAACTTGTGTTCTTATTCTTCAGTCCTCACACTCCTTGCCCAAAGGGCATCCAGTTTGGGAATTCCGGAGCCACAAAGCAGCACTCTGCCTGCCCTCCAGAAGAAAAACGTTGCCCTTGGGGCTACCCAGAAACGCTAAATGAGGATCAAGCTGCACGGCACTCGACTCTCCCCCAATTATACAATATACCCTGAAAACTAATGCCTGGTCTGACGCAGCCTAGGCCTGAACCTCCAGACCAACACTCAGCGAGCTGGCTCCACAACTGAGCACGTCGGACCTGACATGGACTTAAGTCGTCATCTCTTCCCAAGCTCGGTTTTCAGACTACACAACCTAGACCTTAACTGCAATCACGGCCCAGCGGTGAAAGAGATGAAAAAATCAGAACTACTACTTCCCCATGGCAAGAATACATGTGGTTGGCATGGAGCCCAAAGTTCAGTGTAGGAGCAACAGTGTGGACCATGATTCCCGCCCATGCTTGAGCGCCTAGAAGGCATAAACAGACATTGTGACCCTCAGTGTGAGTTCTGTCCTCAAGGAAGGCCTCTAAGTGGCTGGAGCTAACCATAGTTCAGTTTGTCCATTCGCCCCTCCCCAGGGCTCTGCTTTGAAATCCCTCTTTTGTTGGGACACCTGAGGTAACCAAACTGAAAGGACTCCTCCCAGCCACAAGACTGACCCAAAACAATTGGGTTCGTGCCAAATCCACAGAGAGGAAGACTCGTCCATGGCCCATGAGGCCTCCTCGACATTCCACGGCCATTGTTGACACAAAATCCAGAGACAAAAGCCTGAATAAATGCCTCACACTCACTCTTTCTTCATATCCCGAAGAGTTCTCCTCACGGTCTGTAGATCGGGCCTGCCATACTTATGTCCCCAAACGTAAGCCGAGTTAGTGTTTTCAGACTTCTATCCCCACAGTCCTGGCCCACACACCCTCCAGGCTGGGGCCCCTGGAGCCACACATCAGGTCTGTGCCTGCCCACTCCACTGGAATTCTGCCCATTCACTTGACCACACGCCTCCAAATTAGGAGAAACCTCCACAGTCCCTGAAGCCATCCCAATAGTGTAGGCCGCCCGGGACAAACAAGGGCGTCTGACAACAGCTGAGCATCTACCTCCACTCATACCGTAGTTGGATGTCACCAGGGTAGTAGATTGAACCTCCCAGGTCCCTAGGCCGTAATCGGATCCATTGCTTTGGTTTCCAGGCATCTCTCCTCAGAGGCATGTTTTCAAATACCAGCATGCGGGGGTTTCCGGAGGCAAATCTCATCTCGACATGGGAAAAGAGCAGGCTGGAACTGTGTCAAAACTTCCGGTTAGGAGAATCCTTCAGGGCCCGGTGCCACCACCCCTTTCCAAGGTCAAAATGGACACAAACCCACATTAGGATCCATCCACAGGAGAGTCCATTGCAACTCTGGCTTCTCGGTAGCCAGCAGATAGAACCTGTCTTGTCGCTAGGAGACAATTGAGATGCGGGGAGGGTTGCCCAGGGCTCCGCCCTTAGAACCCTGCTCTGGCGTCGTTCCATATGGAAAGTTCTGGACCCATCCAAAAGGTCTCAAATGTCCTGCAGAAGGAATCCTTGCGTTTTGGAGCATCTCACAACTCCCAACGTGGGAAAACCGTGATGGCTTTCTGAAGCCCCCACTCCCTTTCTGAAGGGGAAATCATGGACAGGAACTCCAACCTGAGCCAACATCTGATCCTCGCCCTGAATTCAGATGCACGACATCTCGATTCAGCTCTGCAGAGTGTGCCGGCCTTGCCCTCGCCCTTAAACCTATGGGAAACTTCTGTTCTCCAATGTCCGTCCTCACACTCCTGGACCCCAAGACCTCACGTTTGGCAATTCTGGACCCACAAAGCAGCACTCTGCCTGCCCTCCAGAAAAAAAAAAAAAAAAAACAAACAAAATGATGCCCTATGGACCTTCCCAGACACCCCAAATGAGGATAGACCTACGCGGCACCCTTCTGTACACAAATTATATCGACAAATCTGGGCACTAATACACTGTCTGACGCAGCCTGAGCCCAGAATTCCTGACCAACACCCAGACAGCTGACCGCACACTGAGTACCACAGACCCGCCATGGCCTTAGCTCGTCATCTATTCCCAACCTAGCTTCTCAGTCTTCAGAACATAGACCTTAACTCCAAACCCCGCCAAGGGGTGAATGTGATGCAGAAATCAGAACTCCTCCTTCCCTATGGCAAGAAACCTTGTGGTTGGCATGTTGAACCACGTTCAGTGTAGGAGAAACCAGCGTTCACCATGAGGCCCCGCCCATGCTTGAGTACGAAGAGGGCACAAACACATATTGTGACCCTCATCGTGAGTCCTGTCCTCTAGTAAGTCCTATCAGTGGCTGGACCATTAGACGTCATAATGGGCTTGCCGTGCCCCTAGGCCCCAAGTTTTAACCAGCTTTCCGGTTGTCCAGTCGCCCCTCCCCAGGGCTCTGCTCTGGAAACTCTCTTTTGGGGAGACACCTGAGGTAAAAACAAAACAAAACGGACTCCTCCCATCTCAAAGAATAACCCCAAACTCTTGGCATCGGGCCAAATGCCCAGAGAGGAAGACTCGTCCATGTTCCATGAGGCCACCCGGACATTCCACGGTCATCAGTGACACAATATCCAGAGACAAAATCTTGAGCAAGCGTCTCACCCTCGCCCCCTGGTTCATATCCTGAAGAGTTCTCCTCACGGTCTGTAGATCAGTCCTGCAATACCTACGACCCGAAACCTAAGCCGAGTTTGTGTTTTCAGACAACTGTCCCCACAGCCCTGGCCCACAAAACCTACAGGCACAGGTTCTTGGAGCCAAACCTGAGGACTGTACCTGGGAATTCTTCCCATTCCATTGGCCACAAACCTAGAAATAGGTTGATAAACGTCCAAAGTGCCCGGGGCCATCCCAATTGTGTTGACTGCCCAGGAAAAACAAGGGCGTTCTGACACCAGCTGAGCATCTACCTGCACTTAGACCCGTGGACAGATGTCCCCAGAGGTAAATTGGAATGAGCAGGCCCCTAGATCCTAATCGGGTCCATTGCTTTGTTGCCCAGGCATCTCTCCTCAGAGGCCTGGATTCCAATAGCAGCATAGGGCTGTTTCTTGTGGCACCCATCAGAACAAATCTCGTCTCCACGTGGGAATCTTGCACGTTGGAGCTGTGTCTCAGCCTCTGGTTAGGAAAACCCTTCAGGGACCCTGTGCCACTGCCTCATTCCAAGTTCTCCATGGACACAAACCCACATTAGGACCCATCCACAAGAGAGTCCATTACAACTAAACCCTCTCAGTTTCTCCCCCAGATCCAGCAGATCTAACCTGTCTTGTCACTAGGACACAAGAGGAATGAGAGTCGGGCTTCCCAGCCATCCATCCTTAGAACCCTAGTCGGAATCGATCCGTATGGGAAGTCCTGGAGCCAAATAACTGGTCTCAATCCTCCTGCAGAAGAATCTTTACGGTTTGAAGCATCTCACAACTGCCATCGTGGGAAAAATTCCATGGCCTCGTGATCCACCACCTCTTCATGAAGAGGGCCATAAGGGACAGAAACTCCAACCTGAGCGTTCGTCAGATCCTCACCTGATTTCAGATGCACGAGATCTCGATTCAGCTCTGCAGAGCGTACCTGCCATGCCCTCACCCAGAAACCTAAGGTTGCTTGTGTTCTCAGACTTTTGTCCTCAACTCCTGGCCCACAAGCCCTCCAGTTTGGCAATTCCAGAACTACAATGCAGCCCTCTGCTTGCCCTCCAGAAGAAAAAACATTGCCCTCTGGGGCTAACCAGAAACCCCACATGAGGATCAATCTTTCCGCCACTTGACTATACCCCAATTCTACAGGATGCACTGGGCACTCACGCTCTTTCTTTCACAACATGAGCCTGGACCTCCCGACCCACACCCAGCCAGCTGGACTCACACTGAACACAACGGACCTTCCAAAGCCTTAGGTCGTCATCTCTTCCCAACTTCGGTTTTCAGGCTTCAGAACCTAGACGTTTTCTTCATTCACTGACCAGGGTTGAACATGAGGCAGAAATCAGAAATCCTTCCCCATGGCAAGAAATCTTGTGGTTGGCGTGTTGCCCAACGTTCAGTGTAGTTGATAGCAGTGTGGCCCTTTGACCCGGCCATGCTTGAGGGCCGCGTTGGTCACAAATACACATTGTGACCCTCAGTGTGAGCCCAGTCCCCAAGTAAGGTCTCTCAGTGGCTGGACCAAGAGACGGCATATTGGGCTTGCCATGCCCCTAGGCCCCAATTTTTAACCATAGTTCGTGTTGTCCATTCGCCCCTCCCCAGGGCTCTGCTTTAGAATGAGGTAACCTACCTGAAAGGACTCCTCCCTTCCCACAGATAGACCCCCAATTTGGGATCGGGCCAAATCCACAGAGCGGAAGACTCATCCATGGCCCATGAGGCCTCCCCAACATTCCACGCCCATCGTTGACACAAAATGCAGAGACAAAAGCCTGAATAAGTTCCTCACACTCACTCTTTCTTCATATCCCAAAGAGTTCCCTCATGGTTTGTAGATCGGGACTGACATACCTACGTCCCCAAAACAAGCCGAGTGTGTGTTTTCAGACTTCTATCCCCACATTCCTGGCTTCCATACCCTCCAGCCTAGGGACCCTGGAGCCACACATCAGGTCTGTGCCTCTCAACTCCACGGGAATTCTGCCCCTTCCATTGACCACAATCATACAAACTAGGAGAAACCTGCAAAGTCCCCAAGGCCATCCCAATAGTATAGAACGCCCAGGACAGACTAGGGCTGCCTGGAATCAGCTGAGCATCCATCTCCACTCATACTGTAGATGGATGTCCCCAGAGAAGGAGATTGAACGCGACAGGGCCCTAGGCCCTAATGGGGTCCATTGTTTTGGTTTCCTGCTATCTCTCATCAGAGGCCTGGTTTCCAATATCAGCACGTGGGGCTTTCCTGAGGCACCAATCAGATCAAATCTAGTCTCCACATGGGAAACTCGTCTTTTGGAGATGACGCAAAACCTCTGGTTAGGAGAAGCATTCAGGGTCCGTGTGCCACCGCCCCGTGCCAAGGCCTCCATGCACACAAACCCACATTAGGACCCATCCGCAGGAGAGTCCATTTCAACTCAGCCCCCTCCGTTGCTCCCCTAGAGCTAGCATATCAAAACTGTCTATTAACTAGGAGACAGTTAGAATCGAGGCAGTCTGCCCAGGGTTCCATCCTTCGATCCCTGCTTTGCTGTCGTTCCGTATGAAATATCCTGGAGCGATCCAACAGATCTCAATTGTTGATCAGAAAAAATCCTTGTGGCTTGGAGCATATCCCAACTCCCCTCCTGGGTAAACCTCCATGGCCTCGAGATGCTGCCCCCTTACAGAAAGGGCCATAATGGACAAGCAACTCCTACCTGAGCCTAGGTCTGATCCTCTCCCTGAATTCAGATGCACGAAGTCCCGATTCAGATCTGCAGAGAGTGCCTGCCGTGCCCTCGTCCCGAAACCTACGCCTAACTTGTGTTCTTATTCTTCCGTCCTCACACTCCTTGCCCAAAGGGCATCCAGTTTGGGAATTCCGGAGCCACAAAGCAGCACTCTGCCTGCCCTCCAGAAGAAAAACGTTGCCCTTGGGGCTACCCAGAAACGCTAAATGAGGATCAAGCTGCACGGCACTCGACTCTCCCCCAATTATACAATATACCCTGAAAACTAATGCCTGGTCTGACGCAGCCTAGGCCTGAACCTCCCGACCAACACTCAGCGAGCTGGCTCCACAACTGAGCACGTCGGACCTGACATGGACTTAAGTCGTCATCTCTTCCCAAGCTCGGATTTCAGACTACACAACCTAGACCTTAACTGCAATCACGGCCCAGCGGTGAAAGAGATGAAAAAATCAGAACTACTACTTCCCCATGGCAAGAATACATGTGGTTGGCATGGAGCCCAAAGTTCAGTGTAGGAGCAACAGTGTGGACCATGATTCCCGCCCATGCTTGAGCGCCTAGAAGGCATAAACAGACATTGTGACCCTCAGTGTGAGTTCTGTCCTCAAGGAAGGCCTCTCAGTGGCTGGAGCTAACCATAGTTCGGTTTGTCCATTCGCCCCTCCCCAGGGCTCTGCTTTGAAATCCCTCTTTTGGTGGGACACCTGAGGTAACCAAACTGAAAGGACTCCTCCCAGCCACAAGACTGACCCAAAACAATTGGGTTCGTGCCAAATCCACAGAGAGGAAGACTCGTCCATGGCCCATGAGGCCTCCTCGACATTCCACGGCCATTGTTGACACAAAATCCAGAGACAAAAGCCTGAATAAATGCCTCACACTCACTCTTTCTTCATATCCCGAAGAGTTCTCCTCACGGTCTGTAGATCGGGCCTGCCATACTTATGTCCCCAAACGTAAGCCGAGTTAGTGTTTTCAGACTTCTATCCCCACAGTCCTGGCCCACACACCCTCCAGGCTGGGCCCCTGGAGCCACACATCAGGTCTGTGCCTGCCCACTCCACTGGAATTCCGCCCATTCACTTGACCACACGCCTCCAAATTAGGAGAAACCTCCACAGTCCCTGAAGCCATCCCAATAGTGTAGGCCGCCCGGGACAAACAAGGGCGTCTGACAACAGCTGAGCATCTACCTCCACTCATACCGTAGTTGGATGTCACCAGGGTAGTAGATTGAACCTCCCAGGTCCCTAGGCCGTAATCGGATCCATTGCTTTGGTTTCCAGGCATCTCTCCTCAGAGGCATGTTTTCAAATACCAGCATGCGGGGGTTTCCGGAGGCAAATCTCATCTCGACATGGGAAAAGAGCAGGCTGGAACTGTGTCAAAACTTCCGGTTAGGAGAATCCTTCAGGGCCCGGTGCCACCACCCCTTTCCAAGGTCACCATGGACACAAACCCACATTAGGATCCATCCACAGGAGAGTCCATTGCAACTCTGGCTTCTCGGTAGCCAGCAGATAGAACCTGTCTTGTCGCTAGGAGACAATTGAGATGCGAGGAGGGTTGCCCAGGGCTCCGCCCTTAGAACCCTGCTCTGGCGTCATTCCATATGGAAAGTCCTGGACCCATCCAAAAGGTCTCAAATGTCCTGCAGAAGGAATCCTTGTGTTTTGGAGCATCTCACAACTCCCAACGTGGGAAAACCGTGATGGCTTTCTGAAGCCCCCACTCCTTTTCTGAAGGGGAAATCATGGACAGGAACTCCAACCTGAGCCAACATCTGATCCTCGCCCTGAATTCAGATGCACGACATCTCGATTCAGCTCTGCAGAGTGTGCCGGCCTTGCCCTCGCCCTTAAACCTATGGGAAACTTCTGTTCTCCAATGTCCGTCCTCACACTCCTGGACCCCAAGACCTCACGTTTGGCAATTCTGGACCAACAAGGCAGCACTCTGCCTGCCCTCCAGAAAAAAAAAAAAAAAAAAAACAAACAAAATGATGCCCTATGGAGCTTCCCAAACACCCCAAATGAGGATAGACCTACGCGGCACCCTTCTGTACACAAATTATATCGACAAATCTGGGCACTAATACACTGTCTGACGCAGCCTGAGCCCATACTTCCTGACCAACACCCAGACAGCTGACCGCACACTGAGTACCACAGACCCGCCATGGCCTTAGCTCGTCATCTATTCCCAACCTAGCTTCTCAGGCTTCAGAACATAGACCTTAACTCCAAACCCCGCCAAGGGGTGAATGTGATGCAGAAATCAGAACTCCTCCTTCCCTATGGCAAGAAACCTTGTGGTTGGCATGTTGAACCACGTTCAGTGTAGGAGAAACCAGCGTTCACCATGAGACCCCGCCCATGCTTGAGTACGAAGAGGGCACAAACACATATTGTGACCCTCATCGTGAGTCCTGTCCTCTAGTAAGTCCTATCAGTGGCTGGACCATTAGACGTCATAATGGGCTTGCCGTGCCCCTAGGCCCCAAGTTTTAACCAGCTTTCCGGTTGTCCAGTCGCCCCTCCCCAGGGCTCTGCTCTGGAAACTCTCTTTTGGGGAGACACCTGAGGTAAAAACAAAACAAAACGGACTCCTCCCATCTCAAAGAATAACCCCAAACTCTTGGCATCGGGCCAAATGCCCAGAGAGGAAGACTCGTCCATGTTCCATGAGGCCACCCGGACATTCCACGGCCATCAGTGACACAATATCCAGGGACAAAATCTTGAGCAAGCGTCTCACCCTCGCCCCCTGGTTCATATCCTGAAGAGTTCTCCTCACGGTCTGTAGATCAGTCCTGCAATACCTACGACCCGAAACCTAAGCCGAGTTTGTGTTTTCAGACAACTGTCCCCACAGCCCTGGCCCACTAAACCTACAGGCACAGGTTCTTGGAGCCAAACCTGAGGACTGTACCTGGGAATTCTTCCCATTCCATTGGCCACAAACCTAGAAATAGGTTGATAAACGTCCAAAGTGCCCGGGGCCATCCCAATAGTGTTGACTGCCCAGGAAAAACAAGGGCGTTCTGACACCAGCTGAGCATCTACCTGCACTTAGACCCGTGGACAGATGTCCCCAGAGGTAAATTGGAATGAGCAGGCCCCTAGATCCTAATCGGGTCCATTGCTTTGTTGCCCAGGCATCTCTCCTCACAGGCCTGGATTCCAATAGCAGCATAGGGCTGTTTCTTGAGGCACCCATCAGAACAAATCTCGTCTCCACGTGGGAATCTTGCACGTTGGAGCTGTGTCTCAGCCTCTGGTTAGGAAAACCCTTCAGGGACCCTGTGCCACTGCCTCATTCCAAGTTCTCCATGGACACAAACCCACATTAGGACCCATCCACAAGAGAGTCCATTACAACTAAACCCTCTCAGTTTCTCCCCCAGATCCAGCAGATCTAACCTGTCTTGTCACTAGGACACAAGAGGAATGAGAGTCGGGCTTCCCAGCCATCCATCCTTAGAACCCTAGTCGGAATCGATCCGTATGGGAAATCCTGGAGCCAAACAACTGGTCTCAATCGTCCTGCAGAAGAATCTTTACGGTTTGAAGCATCTCACAACTGCCATCGTGGGAAAAATTCCATGGCCTCGTGATCCACCACCTCTTCATGAAGAGGGCCATAAGGGACAGAAACTCCAACCTGAGCGTTCGTCAGATCCTCACCTGATTTCAGATGCACGAGATCTCGATTCAGCTCTGAGAGCGTACCTGCCATGCCCTCGCCCAGAAACCTAAGGTTGCTTGTGTTCTCAGACTTTTGTCCTCAACTCCTGGCCCACAAGCCCTCCAGTTTGGCAATTCCAGAACTACAATGCAGCCCTCTGCTTGCCCTCCAGAAGAAAAAACATTGCCCTCTGGGGCTAACCAGAAACCCCACATGAGGATCAATCTTTCCGCCACTTGACTGTACCCCAATTCTACAGGATGCACTGGGCACTCACGCTCTTTCTTTCACAACATGAGCCTGGACCTCCCGACCCACACCCAGCCAGCTGGACTCACACTGAACACAACGGACCTTCCAAAGCCTTAGGTCGTCATCTCTTCCCAACTTCGGTTTTCAGGCTTCAGAACCTAGACGTTTTCTTCAATCACTGACCAGGGTTGAACATGAGGCAGAAATCAGAAATCCTTCCCCATGGCAAGAAATCTTGTGGTTGGCGTGTTGCCCAACGTTCAGTGTAGTTGATAGCAGTGTGGCCCTTTGACCCGGCCATGCTTGAGGGCCGCGTTGGTCACAAATACACATTGTGACCCTCAGTGTGAGCCCAGTCCCCAAGTAAGGTCTCTCAGTGGCTGGACCAAGAGACGGCATATTGGGCTTGCCATGCCCCTAGGCCCCAATTTTTAACCATAGTTCGTGTTGTCCATTCGCCCCTCCCCAGTGCTCTGCTTTAGAATGAGGTAACCTACCTGAAAGGACTCCTCCCTTCCCACAGATTGACCCCCAATTTGGGATCGGGCCAAATCCACAGAGCGGAAGACTCATCCATGGCCCATGAGGCCTCCCCAACATTCCACGCCCATCGTTGACACAAAATCCAGAGACAAAAGCCTGAATAAGTTCCTCACACTCACTCTTTCTTCATATCCCAAAGAGTTCCCTCATGGTTTGTAGATCGGGACTGACATACCTACGTCCCCAAAACAAGCCGAGTGTGTGTTTTCAGACTTCTATCCCCACATTCCTGGCTTCCATACCCTCCAGCCTAGGGACCCTGGAGCCACACATCAGGTCTGTGCCTCTCAACTCCACGGGAATTCTGCCCCTTCCATTGACCACAATCATACAAACTAGGAGAAACCTGCAAAGTCCCCAAGGCCATCCCAATAGTATAGAACGCCCAGGACAGACTAGGGCTGCCTGGAATCAGCTGAGCATCCATCTCCACTCATACTGTAGATGGATGTCCCCAGAGAAGGAGATTGAACGGGACAGGGCCCTAGGCCCTAATGGGGTCCATTGTTTTGGTTTCCTGCTATCTCTCATCAGAGGCCTGGTTTCCAATATCAGCACGTGGGGCTTTCCTGAGGCACCAATCAGATCAAATCTAGTCTCCACATGGGAAACTCGTCTTTTGGAGATGACGCAAAACCTCTGGTTAGGAGAAGCATTCAGGGTCCGTGTGCCACCGCCCCGTGCCAAGGCCTCCATGCACACAAACCCACATTAGGACCCATCCGCAGGAGAGTCCATTTCAACTCAGCCCCCTCCGTTGCTCCCCTAGAGCTAGCATATCAAAACTGTCTATTAACTAGGAGACAGTTAGAATCGAGGCAGTCTGCCCAGGGTTCCATCCTTCGATCCCTGCTTTGCTGTCGTTCCGTATGAAATATCCTGGAGCGATCCAACAGATCTCAATTGTTGATCAGAAAAAATCCTTGTGGCTTGGAGCATATCCCAACTCCCCTCCTGGGTAAGCCTCCATGGCCTCGAGATGCTGCCCACTTACAAAAAGGGCCATAATGAACAAGCAACACCTACCTGAGCCTAGGTCTGATCCTCTCCCTGAATTCAGATGAACGATGTCCCGATTCAGATCTGCAGAGAGTGCCTGCCGTGCCCTCGTCCCGAAACCTACGCCTAACTTGTGTTCTTATTCTTCCGTCCTCACACTCCTGGCCCAAAGGGCATCCAGTTTGGGAATTCCGGAGCCACAAAGCAGCACTCTGCCTGCCCTCCAGAAGAAAAACGTTGCCCTTGGGGCTACCCAGAAACGCTAAATGAGGATCAAGCTGCACGGCACTCGACTCTCCCCCAATTATACAATATACCCTGAAAACTAATGCCTGGTCTGACGCAGCCTAGGCCTGAACCTCCCGACCAACACTCAGCGAGCTGGCTCCACAACTGAGCACGTCGGACCTGACATGGACTTAAGTCGTCATCTCTTCCCAAGCTCGGATTTCAGACTACACAACCTAGACCTTAACTGCAATCACGGCCCAGCGGTGAAAGAGATGAAAAAATCAGAACTACTACTTCCCCATGGCAAGAATACATGTGGTTGGCATGGAGCCCAAAGTTCAATGTAGGAGCAACAGTGTGGACCATGATTCCCGCCCATGCTTGAGCGCCTAGAAGGCATAAACAGACATTGTGACCCTCAGTGTGAGTTCTGTCCTCAAGGAAGGCCTCTCAGTGGCTGGAGCTAACCATAGTTCGGTTTGTCCATTCGCCCCTCCCCAGGGCTCTGCTTTGAAATCCCTCTTTTGGTGGGACACCTGAGGTAACCAAACTGAAAGGACTCCTCCCATCCACAAGACTGACCCAAAACAATTGGGTTCGTGCCAAATCCACAGAGAGGAAGACTCGTCCATGGCCCATGAGGCCTCCTCGACATTCCACGGCCATTGTTGACACAAAATCCAGAGACAAAAGCCTGAATAAATGCCTCACACTCACTCTTTCTTCATATCCCGAAGAGTTCTCCTCACGGTCTGTAGATCGGGCCTGCCATACTTATGTCCCCAAACGTAAGCCGAGTTAGTGTTTTCAGACTTCTATCCCCACAGTCCTGGCCCACACACCCTCCAGGCTGGGGCCCCTGGAGCCACACATCAGGTCTGTGCCTGCCCACTCCACTGGAATTCTGCCCATTCACTTGACCACACGCCTCCAAATTAGGAGAAACCTCCACAGTCCCTGAAGCCATCCCAATAGTGTAGGCCGCCCGGGACAAACAAGGGCGTCTGACAACAGCTGAGCATCTACCTCCACTCATACCGTAGTTGGATGTCACCAGGGTAGTAGATTGAACCTCCCAGGTCCCTAGGCCGTAATCGGATCCATTGCTTTGGTTTCCAGGCATCTCTCCTCAGAGGCATGTTTTCAAATACCAGCATGCGGGGGTTTCCGGAGGCAAATCTCATCTCGACATGGGAAAATAGCAGGCTGGAACTGTGTCAAAACTTCCGGTTAGGAGAATCCTTCAGGGCCCGGTGCCACCACCCCTTTCCAAGGTCACCATGGACACAAACCCACATTAGGATCCATCCACAGGAGAGTCCATTGCAACTCTGGCTTCTCGGTAGCCAGCAGATAGAACCTGTCTTGTCGCTAGGAGACAATTGAGATGCGAGGAGGGTTGCCCAGGGCTCCGCCCTTAGAACCCTGCTCTGGCGTCGTTCCATATGGAAAGTCCTGGACCCATCCAAAAGGTCTCAAATGTCCTGCAGAAGGAATCCTTGCGTTTTGGAGCATCTCACAACTCCCAACGTGGGAAAACCGTGATGGCTTTCCGAAGCCCCCACTCCCTTTCTGAAGGGGAAATCATGGACAGGAACTCCAACCTGAGCCAACATCTGATCCTCGCCCTGAATTCAGATGCACGACATCTCGATTCAGCTCTGCAGAGTGTGCCGGCCTTGCCCTCGCCCTTAAACCTATGGGAAACTTCTGTTCTCCAATGTCCGTCCTCACACTCCTGGACCCCAAGACCTCACGTTTGGCAATTCTGGACCCACAAGGCAGCACTCTGCCTGCCCTCCAGAAAAAAAAACAAACAAACAAAATGATGCCCTATGGAGCTTCCCAGACACCCCAAATGAGGATAGACCTACGCGGCACCCTTCTGTACACAAATTATATCGACAAATCTGGGCACTAATACACTGTCTGACGCAGCCTGAGCCCAGACTTCCTGACCAACACCCAGACAGCTGACCGCACACTGAGTACCACAGACCCGCCATGGCCTTAGCTCGTCATCTATTCCCAACCTAGCTTCTCAGGCTTCAGAACATAGACCTTAACTCCAAACCCCGCCAAGGGGTGAATGTGATGCAGAAATCAGAACTCCTCCTTCCCTATGGCAAGAAACCTTGTGGTTGGCATGTTGAACCACGTTCAGTGTAGGAGAAACCAGCGTTCACCATGAGGCCCCGCCCATGCTTGAGTACGAAGAGGGCACAAACACATATTGTGACCCTCATCGTGAGTCCTGTCCTCTAGTAAGTCCTATCAGTGGCTGGACCATTAGACGTCATAATGGGCTTGCCGTGCCCCTAGGCCCCAAGTTTTAACCAGCTTTCCGGTTGTCCAGTCGCCCCTCCCCAGGGCTCTGCTCTGGAAACTCTCTTTTGGGGAGACACCTGAGGTAAAACAAAATAAAACGGACTCCTCCCATCTCAAAGAATAACCCCAAACTCTTGGGATCGGGCCAAATGCCCAGAGAGGAAGACTCGTCCATGGCCCATGAGGCCACCCGGACATTCCACGGCCATCAGTGACACAATATCCAGAGACAAAATCTTGAGCAAGCGTCTCACCCTCGCCCCCTGGTTCATATCCTGAAGAGTTCTCCTCACGGTCTGTAGATCAGTCCTGCAATACCTACGACCCGAAACCTAAGCCGAGTTTGTGTTTTCAGACAACTGTCCCCACAGCCCTGGCCCACAAAACCTACAGGCACAGGTTCTTGGAGCCAAACCTGAGGACTGTACCTGGGAATTCTTCCCATTCCATTGGCCACAAACCTAGAAATAGGTTGATAAACGTCCAAAGTGCCCGGGGCCATCCCAATAGTGTTGACTGCCCAGGAAAAACAAGGGCGTTCTGACACCAGCTGAGCATCTACCTGCACTTAGACCCGTGGACAGATGTCCCCAGAGGTAAATTGGAATGAGCAGGCCCCTAGATCCTAATCGGGTCCATTGCTTTGTTGCCCAGGCATCTCTCCTCAGAGGCCTGGATTCCAATAGCAGCATAGGGCTGTTTCTTGAGGCACCCATCAGAACAAATCTCGTCTCCACGTGGGAATCTTGCACGTTGGAGCTGTGTCTCAGCCTCTGGTTAGGAAAACCCTTCAGGGACCCTGTGCCACTGCCTCATTCCAAGTTCTCCATGGACACAAACCCACATTAGGACCCATCCACAAGAGAGTCCATTACAACTCAACCCTCTCAGTTTCTCCCCCAGATCCAGCAGATCTAACCTGTCTTGTCACTAGGACACAAGAGGAATGCGAGTCGGGCTTCCCAGCCATCCATCCTTAGAACCCTAGTCGGAATCGATCCGTATGGGAAGTCCTGGAGCCAAACAACTGGTCTCAATCGTCCTGCAGAAGAATCTTTACGGTTTGAAGCATCTCACAACTGCCATCGTGGGAAAAATTCCATGGCCTCGTGATCCACCACCTCTTCATGAAGAGGGCCACAAGGGACAGAAACTCCAACCTGAGCGTTCGTCAGATCCTCACCTGATTTCAGATGCACGAGATCTCGATTCAGCTCTGCAGAGCGTACCTGCCATGCCCTCGCCCAGAAACCTAAGGTTGCTTGTGTTCTCAGACTTTTGTCCTCAACTCCTGGCCCACAAGCCCGCCAGTTTGGCAATTCCAGAACTACAATGCAGCCCTCTGCTTGCCCTCCAGAAGAAAAAACATTGCCCTCTGGGGCTAACCAGAAACCCCACATGAGGATCAATCTTTCCGCCACTTGACTGTACCCCAATTCTACAGGATGCACTGGGCACTCACGCTCTTTCTTTCACAACATGAGCCTGGACCTCCCGACCCACACCCAGCCAGCTGGACTCACACTGAACACAACGGACCTTCCAAAGCCTTAGGTCGTCATCTCTTCCCAACTTCGGTGTTCAGGCTTCAGAACCTAGACGTTTTCTTCAATCACTGACCAGGGTTGAACATGAGGCAGAAATCAGAAATCCTTCCCCATGGCAAGAAATCTTGTGGTTGGCGTGTTGCCCAACGTTCAGTGTAGTTGATAGCAGTGTGGCCCTTTGACCCGGCCATGCTTGAGGGCCGCGTTGGTCACAAATACACATTGTGACCCTCAGTGTGAGCCCAGTCCCCAAGTAAGGTCTCTCAGTGGCTGGACCAAGAGACGGCATATTGGGCTTGCCATGCCCCTAGGCCCCAATTTTTAACCATAGTTCGTGTTGTCCATTCGCCCCTCCCCAGGGCTCTGCTTTAGAATGAGGTAACCTACCTGAAAGGACTCCTCCCTTCCCACAGATAGACCCCCAATTTGGGATCGGGCCAAATCCACAGAGCGGAAGACTCATCCATGGCCCATGAGGCCTCCCCAACATTCCACGCCCATCGTTGATACAAAATCCAGAGACAAAAGCCTGAATAAGTGCCTCACACTCACTCTTTCTTCATATCCCAAAGAGTTCCCTCATGGTCTGTAGATCGGGACTGACATACCTACGTCCCCAAAACAAGCCGAGTGTGTGTTTTCAGACTTCTATCCCCACATTCCTGGCTTCCATACCCTCCAGCCTAGGGACCCTGGAGCCACACATCAGGTCTGTGCCTCTCAACTCCACGGGAATTCTGCCCCTTCCATTGACCACAATCATACAAACTAGGAGAAACCTGCAAAGTCCCCAAGGCCATCCCAATAGTATAGAACGCCCAGGACAGACTAGGGCTGCCTGGAATCAGCTGAGCATCCATCTCCACTCATACTGTAGATGGATGTCCCCAGAGAAGGAGATTGAACGGGACAGGGCCCTAGGCCCTAATGGGGTCCATTGTTTTGGTTTCCTGCTATCTCTCATCAGAGGCCTGGTTTCCAATATCAGCACGTGGGGCTTTCCTGAGGCACCAATCAGATCAAATCTAGTCTCCACATGGGAAACTCGTCTTTTGGAGATGACGCAAAACCTCTGGTTAGGAGAAGCATTCAGGGTCCGTGTGCCACCGCCCCGTGCCAAGGCCTCCATGCACACAAACCCACATTAGGACCCATCCGCAGGAGAGTCCATTTCAACTCAGCCCCCTCCGTTGCTCCCCTAGAGCTAGCATATCAAAACTGTCTATTAACTAGGAGACAGTTAGAATCGAGGCAGTCTGCCCAGGGTTCCATCCTTCGATCCCTGCTTTGCTGTCGTTCCGTATGAAATATCCTGGAGCGATCCAACAGATCTCAATTGTTGATCAGAAAAAATCCTTGTGGCTTGGAGCATATCCCAACTCCCCTCCTGGGTAAGCCTCCATGGCCTCGAGATGCTGCCCCCTTACAGAAAGGGCCATAATGGACAAGCAACTCCTACCTGAGCCTAGGTCTGATCCTCTCCCTGAATTCAGATGCACGAAGTCCCGATTCAGATCTGCAGAGAGTGCCTGCCGTGCCCTCGTCCCGAAACCTACGCCTAACTTGTGTTCTTATTCTTCCGTCCTCACACTCCTTGCCCAAAGGGCATCCAGTTTGGGAATTCCGGAGCCACAAAGCAGCACTCTGCCTGCCCTCCAGAAGAAAAACGTTGCCCTTGGGGCTACCCAGAAACGCTAAATGAGGATCAAGCTGCACGGCACTCGACTCTCACCCAATTATACAATATGCCCTGAAAACTAATGCCTGGTCTGACGCAGCCTAGGCCTGAACCTCCCGACCAACACTCAGCGAGCTGGCTCCACAATTGAGCACGTCGGACCTGACATGGACTTAAGTCGTCATCTCTTCCCAAGCTCGGTTTTCAGACTACACAACCTAGACCTTAACTGCAATCACGGCCCAGGAGTGAAAGAGATGAAAAAATCAGAACTACTACTTCCCCATGGCAAGAATACATGTGGTTGGCAGGGAGCCCAAAGTTCAGTGTAGGAGCAACAGTGTGGACCATGATTCCCGCCCATGCTTGAGCGCCTAGAAGGCATAAACAGACATTGTGACCCTCAGTGTGAGTTCTGTCCTCAAGGAAGGCCTCTCAGTGGCTGGAGCTAACCATAGTTCGCTTTGTCCATTCGCCCCTCCCCAGGGCTCTGCTTTGAAATCCCTCTTTTGGTGGGACACCTGAGGTAACCAAACTGAAAGGACTCCTCCCAGCCCCAAGACTGACCCAAAACAATTGGGTTCATGCCAGATCCACAGAGAGGAAGACTCGTCCATGGCCCATGAGGCCTCCTCGACATTCCACGGCCATTGTTGACACAAAATCCAGAGACAAAAGCCTGAATAAATGCCTCACACTCACTCTTTCTTCATATCCCGAAGAGTTCTCCTCACGGTCTGTAGATCGGGCCTGCCATACTTATGTCCCCAAACGTAAGCCGAGTTAGTGTTTTCAGACTTCTATCCCCACAGTCCTGGCCCACACACCCTCCAGGCTGGGGCCCCTGGAGCCACACATCAGGTCTTTGCCTGCCCACTCCACTGGAATTCTGCCCATTCACTTGACCACACGCCTCCAAATTAGGAGAAACCTCCACAGTCCCTGAAGCCATCCCAATACTGTAGGCCGCCCGGGACAAACAAGGGCGTCTGACAACAGCTGAGCATCTACCTCCACTCATACCGTAGTTGGATGTCACCAGGGTAGTAGATTGAACCTCCCAGGTCCCTAGGCCGTAATCGGATCCATTGCTTTGGTTTCCAGGCATCTCTCCTCAGAGGCATGTTTTCAAATACCAGCATGCGGGGGTTTCCAGAGGCAAATCTCGTCTCGACATGGGAAAATAGCAGGCTGGAACTGTGTCAAAACTTCCAGTTAGGAGAATCCTTCAGGGCCCGGTGCCACCACCCCTTTCCAAGGTCACCATGGACACAAACCCACATTAGGATCCATCCGCAGGAGAGTCCATTGCAACTCTGGCTTCTCGATAGCCAGCAGATAGAACCTGTCTTGTCGCTAGGAGACAATTGAGATGCGAGGAGGTTTGCCCAGGGCTCCGCCCTTAGAACCCTGCTCTGGCGTCGTTCCATATGGAAAGTCCTGGACCCATCCAAAAGGTCTCAAATGTCCTGCAGAAGGAATCCTTGCGTTTTGGAGCATCTCACAACTCCCAACGTGGGAAAACCGTGATGGCTTTCTGAAGCCCCCGCTCCCTTTCTGAAGGGGAAATCATGGACAGGAACTCCAACCTGAGCCAACATCTGATCCTCGCCCTGAATTCAGATGCACGACATCTCGATTCAGCTCTGCATAGTGTGCCGGCCTTGCCCTCGCCCTTAAACCTATGGGAAACTTCTGTTCTCCAATGTCCGTCCTCACACTCCTGGACCCCAAGACCTCACGTTTGGCAATTCTGGACCCACAAGGCAGCACTCTGCCTCCCCTCCAGAAAAAAAAAACAAAACAAAATGATGCCCTATGGAGCTTCCCAGACACACCAAATGAGGATAGAACTACGCGGCACCCTTCTGTACACAAATTATATCGACAAATCTGGGCACTAATACACTGTCTGACGCAGCCTGAGCCCGGACTTTCTGACCAACACCCAGACAGCTGACCGCACACTGAGTACCACAGACCCGCCATGGCCTTAGCTCGTCATCTATTCCCAACCTAGCTTCTCAGGCTTCAGAACATAGACCTTAACTCCAAACCCCGCCAAGGGGTGAATGTGATGCAGAAATCAGAACTCCTCCTTCCCTATGGCAAGAAACCTTGTGGTTGGCATGTTGAACCACGTTCTGTGTAGGAGAAACCAGCGTTCACCATGAGGCCCCGCCCATGCTTGAGTACGAAGAGGGCACAAACACTTATTGTGACCCTCATCGTGAGTCCTGTCCTCTAGTAAGTCCTATCAGTGGCTGGACCATTAGACGTCATAATGGCCTTGCCGTGCCCTAGGCCCCAAGTTTTAACCAGCTTTCCGGTTGTCCAGTCGCCCCTCCCCAGGGCTCTGCTCTTGAAACTCTCTTTTGGGGAGACACCTGAGGTAAAAAAAAAAACAAAACGGACTCCTCCCATCTCAAAAATAACCCCAAACTCTTGGGATAGGGCCAAATGCCCAGAGAGGAAGACTCGTCCATGGCCCATGAGGCCACCCGGACATTCCACGGCCATCAGTGACACAATATCCAGAGACAAAATCTTGAGCAAGCGTCTCACCCTCGCCCCCTGGTTCATATCCTGAAGAGTTCTCCTCACGGTCTGTAGATCAGTCCTGCAATACCTACGACCCGAAACCTAAGCCGAGTTTGTGTTTTCAGACAACTGTCCCCACAGCCCTGGCCCACAAAACCTACAGGCACAGGTTCTTGGAGCCAAACCTGAGGACTGTACCTGGGAATTCTGCCCATTCCATTGGCCACAAAGCTAGAAATAGGATGATAAACGTCCAAAGTGCCCGGGGCCATCCCAATAGTGTTGACTGCCCAGGAAAAACAAGGGCGTTCTGACACCAGCTGAGCATCTACCTGCACTTAGACCCGTGGACAGATGTCCCCAGAGGTAAATTGGAATGAGCAGCCCCCTAGAACCTAATCGGGTCCATTGCTTTGTTGCCCAGGCATCTCTCCTCAGAGGCCTGGATTCCAATAGCAGCATAGGGCTGTTTCTTGAGGCACCCATCAGAACAAATCTCGTCTCCACGTGGGAATCTTGCACGTTGGAGCTGTGTCAAAGCCTCTGGTTAGGAGAACCCTTCAGGGACCCTGTGCCACTGCCTCATTCCAAATTCTCCATGGACACAAACCCACATTAGGACCCATCCACAAGAGAGTCCATTACAACTCAACCCTCTCAGTTTCTCCCCCAGATCCAGCAGATCTAACCTGTCTTGTCACTAGGACACAAGAGGAATGAGAGTCGGGCTTCCCAGCCATCCATCCTTAGAACCCTAGTCGGAATCAATCCGTATGGGAAATCCTGGAGCCAAACAACTGGTCTCAATCGTCCTGCAGAAGAATCTTTACGGTTTGAAGCATCTCACAACTGCCATCGTGGGAAAAATTCCATGGCCTCGTGATCCACCACCTCTTCAGGAAGAGGGCCATAAGGGACAGAAACTCCAACCTGAGCGTTCGTCAGATCCTCACCTGATTTCAGATGCACGAGATCTCGATTCAGCTCTGCAGAGCATACCTGCCATGCCCTCGCCCAGAAACCTAAGGTTGCTTGTGTTCTCAGACTTTTGTCCTCAACTCCTGGCCCACAAGCCCTCCAGTTTGGCAATTCCAGAACTACAATGCAGCCCTCTGCTTGCCCTCCAGAAGAAAAAACATTGCCCTCTGGGGCTAACCAGAAACCCCACATGAGGATCAATCTTTCCGCCACTTGACTGTACCCCAATTCTACAGGATGCACTGGGCACTCACGCTCTTTCTTTCACAACATGAGCCTGGACCTCCCGACCCACACCCAGCCAGCTGGACTCACACTGAACACAACGGACCTTCCAAAGCCTTAGGTCGTCATCTCTTCCCAACTTCGGTTTTCAGGCTTCAGAATCTAGACGTTTTCTCCAATCACTGACCAGGGTTGAACATGAGGCAGAAATCAGAAATCCTTCCCCATGGCAAGAAATCTTGTGGTTGGCGTGTTGCCCAACGTTCAGTGTAGTTGATAGCAGTGTGGCCCTTTGACCCGGCCATGCTTGAGGGCCGCGTTGGTCACAAATACACATTGTGACCCTCAGTGTGAGCCCAGTCCCCAAGTAAGGTCTCTCAGTGGCTGGACCAAGAGACGGCATATTGGGCTTGCCATGCCCCTAGGCCCCAATTTTTAACCATAGTTCGTGTTGTCCATTCGCCCCTCCCCAGGGCTCTGCTTTAGATGAGGTAACCTACCTGAAAGGACTCCTCCCTTCCCACAGATTGACCCCCAATTTGGGATCGGGCCAAATCCACAGAGCGGAAGACTCATCCATGGCCCATGAGGCCTCCCCAACATTCCACGCCCATCGTTGACACAAAATCCAGAGACAAAAGCCTGAATAAGTGCCTCACACTCACTCTTTCTTCATATCCCAAAGAGTTCCCTCATGGTCTGTAGATCGGGACTGACATACCTACGTCCCCAAAACAAGCCGAGTGTGTGTTTTCAGACTTCTATCCCCACATTCCTGGCTTCCATACCCTCCAGCCTAGGGACCCTGGAGCCACACATCAGGTCTGTGCCTCTCAACTCCACGGGAATTCTGCCCCTTCCATTGACCACAATCATACAAACTAGGAGAAACCTGCAAAGTCCCCAAGGCCATCCCAATAGTATAGAACGCCCAGGACAGACTAGGGCTGCCTGGAATCAGCTGAGCATCCATCTCCACTCATACTGTAGATGGATGTCCCCAGAGAAGGAGATTGAACGGGACAGGGCCCTAGGCCCTAATGGGGTCCATTGTTTTGGTTTCCTGCTATCTCTCATCAGAGGCCTGGTTTCCAATATCAGCACGTGGGGCTTTCCTGAGGCACCAATCAGATCAAATCTAGTCTCCCCATGGGAAACTCGTCTTTTGGAGATGACGCAAAACCTCTGGTTAGCAGAAGCATTCAGGGTCCGTGTGCCACCGCCCCGTGCCAAGGCCTCCATGCACACAAACCCACATTAGGACCCATCCGCAGGAGAGTCCATTTCAACTCAGCCCCCTCCGTTGCTCCCCTAGAGCTAGCATATCAAAACTGTCTATTAACTAGGAGACAGTTAGAATCGAGGCAGTCTGCCCAGGGTTCCATCCTTCGATCCCTGCTTTGCTGTCGTTCCGTATGAAATATCCTGGAGCGATCCAACAGATCTCAATTGTTGATCAGAAAAAATCCTTGTGGCTTGGAGCATATCCCAACTCCCCTCCTGGGTAAACCTCCATGGCCTCGAGTAGCTGCCCCCTTACAGAAAGGGCCATAGTGGACAAGCAGCTCCTACCTGAGCCTAGGTCTGATCCTCTCCCTGAATTCAGATGCACGAAGTCCCGATTCAGATCTGCAGAGAGTGCGTGCCGTGCCCTCATCCCGAAACCTACGCCTAACTGTGTTCTTATTCTTCCTTCCTCACACTCCTTGCCCAAAGGGCATCCAGTTTGGGAATTCCGGAGCCACAAAGCAGCACTCTGCCTGCCCTCCAGAAGTAAAACGTTGCCCTTGGGGCTACCCAGAAACGCTAAATGAGGATCAAGCTGCACGGCACTCGACTCTCCCCCAATTATACAATATACCCTGAAAACTAATGCCTGGTCTGAACCTCCTGACCAACACTCAGCGAGCTGGCTCCACAACTGAGCACGTCGGACCTGACATGGACTTAAGTCGTCATCTCTTCCCAAGCTCGGATTTCAGACTACACAACCTAGACCTTAACTGCAATCACGGCCCAGCGGTGAAAGAGATGAAAAAATCAGAACTACTACTTCCCCATGGCAAGAATACATGTGGTTGGCATGGAGCCCAACGTTCAGTGTAGGAGCAACAGTGTGGACCATGATTCCCGCCCATGCTTGAGCGCCTAGAAGGCATAAACAGACATTGTGACCCTCAGCGTGAGTTCTGTCCTCAAGGAAGGCCTCTCAGTGGCTGGAGCTAACCATAGTTCGCTTTGTCCATTCGCCCCTCCCCAGGGCTCTGCTTTGAAATCCCTCTTTTGGTGGGACACCTAAGGTAACTAAACTGAAAGGACTCCTCCCAGCCCCAAGACTGACCCAAAACAATTGGGTTCGTGCCAAATCCACAGAGAGGAAGACTCGTCCATGGCCCATGAGGCCTCCTCGACATTCCACGGCCATTGTTGACACAAAATCCAGAGACAAAAGCCTGAATAAATGCCTCACACTCACTCTTTCTTCATATCCCGAAGAGATCTCCTCACGGTCTGTAGATCGGGCCTGCCATACTTATGTCCCCAAACGTAAGCCGAGTTAGTGTTTTCAGAATTCTATCCCCACAGTCCTGGCCCACACACCCTCCAGGCTCGGGCCCCTGGAGCCACACATCAGGTCTGTGCCTGCCCACTCCACTGGAATTCTGCCCATTCACTTGACCACACGCCTCCAAATTAGGAGAAACCTCCACAGTCCCTGAAGCCATCCCAATAGTGTAGGCCGCCCGGGACAAACAAGGGCATCTGACAACAGCTGAGCATCTACCTCCACTCATACCGTAGTTGGATGTCACCAGGGTAGTAGATTGAACCTCCCAGGTCCCTAGGCCGTAATCGGATCCATTGCTTTGGTTTCCAGGCATCTCTCCTCAGAGGCATGTTTTCAAATACCAGCATGCGGGGGTTTCCGGAGGCAAATCTCGTCTCGACATGGGAAAATATCAGGCTGGAACTGTGTCAAAACTTCCGGTTAGGAGAATCCTTCAGGGCTCGTTGCCACCACCCCTTTCCAAGGTCACCATGGACACAAACCCACAGTAGGATCCATCCGCAGGAGAGTCCATTTCAACTCTGGCTTCTCTGTAGCCAGCAGATAGAACCTGTCTTGTCGCTAAGAGACAATTGAGATGCGAGGAGGGTTGCCCAGGGCTCCGCCCTTAGAACCCTGCTCTGGCGTCGTTCCATATGGAAAGTCCTGGACCCATCCAAAAGGTCTCAAATGTCCTGCAGAAGGAATCCTTGCGTTTTGGAGCATCTCACAACTCCCAACGTGGGAAAACCGTGATGGCTTTCTGAAGCCCCCACTCCCTTTCTGAAGGGGAAATCATGGACAGGAACTCCAACCTGAGCCAACGTCTGATCCTCGCCCTGAATTCAGATGCACGACATCTCGATTCAGCTCTGCAGAGTGTGCCGGCCTTGCCCTCGCCCTTAAACCTATGGGAAAATTCTGTTCTCCAATGTCCGTCCTCACACTCCTGGCCCCCAAGACCTCACGTTTGGCAATTCTGGACCCACAAGGCAGCACTCTGCCTGCCTTCCAGAAAAAAAAAAAGAAAAAACAAAATGATGCCCTATGGAGCTTCCCAGACACCCCAAATAAGGATAGACCTATGCGGCACCCTTCTGTACACAAATTATATCGACAAATCTGGGCACTAATACACTGTCTGACGCAGCCTGAGCCCGGACTTCCTGACCAACACCCAGACAGCTGACCGCACACTGAGCACAACAGACCCGCCATGGCCTTAGCTCGTCATCTATTCCCAACCTAGCTTCTCAGGCTTCAGAACATAGACCTTAACTCCAAACCCCGCCAAGGGGTGAATGTGATGCAGAAATCAGAACTCCTCCTTCCCTATGGCAAGAAACCTTGTGGTTGGCATGTTGAACCACGTTCAGTGTAGGAGAAACCCGCGTTCACCATGAGGCCCCGCCCATGCTTGAGTACGAAGAGGGCACAAACACATATTGTGACCCTCATCGTGAGTCCTGTCCTCTAATAAGTCCTATCAGTGGCTGGACCATTAGACGTCATAATGGGCTTGCCGTGCCCCTAGGCCCCAAGTTTTAACCAGCTTTCCGGTTGTCCAGTCGCTCCTCCCCAGGGCTCTGCTCTGGAAACTCTCTTTTTGAGGGACACCTGAGGTAAAAACAAAAAAAAAACGGACTCCTCCCATCTCAAAGAATAACCCCAAACTCTTGGGATCGGGCCAAATGCCCAGAGAGGAAGACTCGTCCATGGCCCATGAGGCCACCCGGACATTCCACGGCCATCAGTGACACAATATCCAGAGACAAAATCTTGAGCAAGCGTCTCACCCTCACCCCCTGGTTCATATCCTGAAGAGTTCTCCTCACGGTCTGTAGATCAGTCCTGCAATACCTACGACCCGAAACCTAAGCCGAGTTTGTGTTTTCAGACAACTGTCCCCACAGCCCTGGCCCACAAAACCTACAGGCACAGGTTCTTGGAGCCAAACCTGAGGACTGTACCTGGGAATTCTGCCCATTCCATTGGCCACAAAGCTAGAAATAGGATGATAAACGTCCAAAGTGCCCGGGGCCATCCCAATAGTGTTGACTGCCCAGGAAAAACAAGGGCGTTCTGACACCAGCTGAGCATCTACCTGCACTTAGACCCGTGGACAGATGTCCCCAGAGGTAAATTGGAATGAGCAGCCCCCTAGATCCTAATCGGGTCCATTGCTTTGTTGCTCAGGCATCTCTCCTCAGAGGCCTGGATTCCAATAGCAGCATAGGGCTGTTTCTTGAGGCACCCATCAGAACAAATCTCGTCTCCACGTGGGAATCTTGCACGTTGGAGCTGTGTCAAAGCCTCTGGTTAGGAGAACCCTCCAGGGACCCTGTGCCACTGCCTCATTCCAAGTTCTCCATGGACACAAACCCACATTAGGACCCATCCACAAGAGAGTCCATTACAACTCAACCCTCTCAGTTTCTCCCCCAGATCCAGCAGATCTAACCTGTCTTGTCACTAGGACACAAGAGGAATGAGAGTCGGGCTTCCTAGCCATCCATCCTTAGAACCCTAGTCGGAATCGATCCGTATGGGAAGTCCTGGAGTCAAACAACTGGTCTCAATCGTCCTGCAGAAGAATCTTTACGGTTTGAAGCATCTCACAACTGCCATCGTGGGAAAAATTCCATGGCCTCGTGATCCACCACCTCTTCATGCAGAGGGCCATAAGGGAAAGTAACTCCAACCTGAGCATTCGTCAGATCCTCACCTGATTTCAGATGCACGAAATCTCGATTCAGCTCTGCAGAGCGTACCTGCCATGCCCTCGCCCAGAAACCTAAGGTTGCTTGTGTTCTCAGACTTTTGTCCTCAACTCCTGGCCCACAAGCCCTCCAGTTTGGCAATTCCAGAACTACAATGCAGCCCTCTGCTTGCCCTCCAGAAGAAAAAACATTGCCCTCTGGGGCTAACCAGAAACCCCACATGAGGATCAATCTTTCCGCCACTTGACTGTACCCCAATTCTACAGGATGCACTGGGCACTCACGCTCTTTCTTTCACAACATGAGCCTGGACCTCCCGACCCACACCCAGCCAGCTGGACTCACACTGAACACAACGGACCTTCCAAAGCCTTAGGTCGTCATCTCTTCCCAACTTCGGTTTTCAGGCTTCAGAACCTAGACGTTTTCTCCAATCACTGACCAGGGTTGAACATGAGGCAGAAATCAGAAATCCTTCCCCATGGCAAGAAATCTTGTGGTTGGCGTGTTGCCCAACGTTCAGTGTAGTTGATAGCAGTGTGGCCCTTTGACCCGGCCATGCTTGAGGGCCGCGTTGGTCACAAATACACATTGTGACCCTCAGTGTGAGCCCAGTCCCCAAGTAAGGTCTCTCAGTGGCTGGACCAAGAGACGGCATATTGGGCTTGCCATGCCCCTAGGCCCCAATTTTTAACCATAGTTCGTGTTGTCCATTCGCCCCTCCCCAGGGCTCTGCTTTAGAATGAGGTAACCTACCTGAAAGGACTCCTCCCTTCCCACAGATTGACCCCCAATTTGGGATCGGGCCAAATCCACAGAGCGGAAGACTCATCCATGGCCCATGAGGCCTCCCCAACATTCCACGCCCATCGTTGACACAAAATGCAGAGACAAAAGCCTGAATAAGTGCCTCACACTCACTCTTTCTTCATATCCCGAAGAGTTCTCCTCACGGTCTGTAGATCGGGCCTGCCATACTTATGTCCCCAAACGTAAGCCGAGTTAGTGTTTTCAGACTTCTATCCCCACAGTCCTGGCCCACACACCCTCCAGGCTGGGGCCCCTGGAGCCACACATCAGGTCTGTGCCTGCCCACTCCACTGGAATTCTGCCCATTCACTTGACCACACGCCTCCAAATTAGGAGAAACCTCCACAGTCCCTGAAGCCATCCCAATAGTGTAGGCCGCCCGGGACAAACAAGGGCGTCTGACAACAGCTGAGCATCTACCTCCACTCATACCGTAGTTGGATGTCACCAGGTTAGTAGATTGAACCTCCCAGGTCCCTAGGCCGTAATCGGATCCATTGCTTTGGTTTCCAGGCATCTCTCCTCAGAGGCATGTTTTCAAATACCAGCATGCGGGGGTTTCCGGAGGCAAATCTCGTCTCGACATGGGAAAATATCAGGCTGGAACTGTGTCAAAACTTCCGGTTAGGAGAATCCTTCAGGGCCCGGTGCCACCACCCCTTTCCAAGGTCTCCATGGATACAAACCCACATTAGGACCCATCCGCAGGACAGTCCAATTCAACTCTGGATTCTCGGTTGCTCCCCCAGAGCCAGCAGATAGAACCTGTCTTGTCGCTAGGAGACAATTGAGATGCGAGGAGAGTTGCCCTTGGCTCCGCCCTTAGAACCCTGCTCTCGGGTCGTTCCACGTGGAATGTCCTGGACCCATCCAAAAGGTCTCAAATGTCCTGCAGAAGGATGCTCCTTGTGTTTGGAGCATCTCACAAATCCCTACGTGGGAAAACCGTGATGGCTTTCTGAAGCCCCCACCCCCTTTCTGAAGGATAAATCATGGACAGGAATTCCAACGTGAGCCTACGTCTGATTTTCTCCCTGAATCCAGATGCACGACATCTCGATTCAGCTCTGCAGATTGTGCCGGCCTTGCCCTCGCCCTTAAACCTATGGGAAACTTCTATTCTCCAATGTCCGTCCTCACACTCCTGGCCCCCAAGACCTCACGTTTGGCAATTCTGGACCCACAAGGCAGCACTCTGCCTGCCCTCCAGAAAAAAAAAAACAAAATGTTGACCTATGGATCTTCCCAAACACCCCAAATGAGGATAGACCTACGGGGCACCCTTCTGTGCACAAATTATATTGACAAATCTGGGCACTAATAAACTGTCTGACACAGCCTGAGCCCGGACTTCCTGACCAACACCCAGACAGCTGACCGCACACTGAGCACAACAGACCCGCCATGGCCTTAGCTCGTCATCTATTCCCAACCTAGCTTCTCAGGCTTCAGAACATAGACCTTAACTCCAAACCCCACCAAGGGGTGAATGTGATGCAGAAATCAGAACTCCTCCTTCCCTATGGCAAGAAACCTTGTGGTTGGCATGTTGAACCACGTTCAGTGTAGGAGAAACCAGCGTTCACCATGAGGCCCCGCCCATGCTGGAGTAGGAAGAGGGCACAAACAGGCATTCTGACCCTCAGCGTGAGTCCTGTCCTCTAGTAAGTCCTATCAGTGGCTGGACCATTAGACGTCATTAGGCTTGCCATGCCCCTAGGCCCCAAGTTTTAACCAGCTTTCTCGTTGTCCATTCGCTCCTCCCCTGGGCTCTGCTCTGGAAACTTCTTTTGGGGGGACACCTGAGGTAAAAACATAACAAAACCGACTCCTCCCCTCTCATAGAATAACCCCATACTCTCTGGATCAGGCCAAATGCCCGAAGTTGAAGACTCGTCCATGGCCCATGAGTACAAAATATTATAGAAACAAACAAATTTTTGGAATAGATTAATAAGAAAGATATGACCAATAAGTACTGGTCAGGAATACTCAGAGATGATGAAGATAAAATAAAATACTAAATGAAATGTATAAAAACTAAATTATAGACCTAAGAGTCTTTTTAAAAAGGCTTCTAGAAAAAGAATCTAATTTTAAGACAATAAAATTAAAAGCACCATAGAGAAAACTGTATTTGTGACATAGGGTATCAATTAGAGATGATAAAGTATTTCCTTAAATATCAAAGATAACAATTAGACTCAGTGGCTCAGTCAGCTAAGCCTCTGCCTTCACCTCAGATCATGATCCCAAGGCCCTGAGACTGAGCTTGACTCCTTGCTTGGTGGGGAACCTGCTTCTTCTTTTTCCTCTCCCTCTGCAGCTTCCCCTGCTTGCGCTTGTTCTCTCTCTTTCTCAATAAATAAAATTTAATAAGTTACAAAAGTTAAGAAATAAGCATCAAAGATTAATCCATAAGGTAAACATATTAAAGTGATTAATAAATTTATATTAAAATTAAATATTTCCTTGCAATTAAGTACAGTGTGGAGAAAAAGTTAATAGACAACTGACATAGGAATGAACAATACTTAAAATATTTAAAACTGACAAGGAATTATTAGATTTAGACTCCATGATGATCTCTTTGTATGTGCATATAAAACACCTTAAAATATTTTGTAGGAATGTGCTACAGGAAATTAAAGAGACAGGGAGATAAAGGGAGAAAAAATAGCTCAACTTTAAATAACTAGTTGGTTGCCACTGTTTTTTTTTACATTTTCCACCACTTTTTTGGTCAATGAAATTATTTTACATGTATCTATTATTATCTTCTAGGACATGTTACACTAATATCATTATTAATGTAGTTGAGAATAAGAATATGATGCCTCATTTCATCATAATTTTTAAAAAATGATCCCTAAGCTGGTAAATGCAGGAAGCCAGAAACAGAAATAATAATTAGCACCAGTTCAAAAGCTTGTCCACCTGGAACCTGTAAGAAAATCCAACTAGATCCTGAAAATAATGAGTGATTTGAGGAAGCTGGACAGGGATATAGATTTCCAGATGCTTTTTACTGATAATGGCAATAGCAACTTAGACAATGTAATGGAAAAAAATCTATTAATTGGCAGTATGAAAATTATTAAAAAAGTATAAACCATAAGCCAATGAACTTGGGAAAATTATGAAGAATCTACATAAACATAAAAAGAAACAATATATATTTTCCAAGGCACATTCACATTTTAAAAAATAAGTTGAAAGGGTAACTATATGCCATAATACATATATCAATGTTTTTCATAAAAGTTTAGTATAAAAAATAAACATTTTAAATAATTTATTCAGAAATTGATATCACATATCTGAAAAACTTGGAAGAAGAAATGGATAAACATGACTAAACAAATGTAGCTGAAAAATGATTTACAATAATAGATAAAAGCTAATCAAAAATCCAGTGAATATTGGCCAAAGCTTAGAAAAATTGATAAAATATAAAATGTAAAATGAATTCATGAATGAAAAATAGAATCCCATTAAATCTAATTTGGAAAGAACTAATAATTTTTTTTGCCTGAATCTGCTCTGCCTTTCATTAGGTGGGACACTGACCAAGCCCACTCAGCTCCTCTCTCATGCCCAGTAATAGTAAAGTCAGGGACATTAATTATTTCTGGGATGAATTTTAACCACTGTGGATAGGATACAGAAGCCAGTGGGTTAAACAGATTCTTTCTTGTTTCAGGAAAATAATTCTGAGATGTATTCTGTGCATTAGGATTGATGCTCAGTTGTCCACAATCATAATCCACTCAGTCTGAACCCATATATGTTTCTCCTGGACCACTTAGCTCTTCTCATTCTCTCCTCTTCCACGTGATCAAATCCCAAAATAATTATTTAGGTTGTGTATGCAAGTCCTGATTTTGAAGGGAAACTCAGTTACAGAAAGAGATGAAAATAAAGATACAGGGAAAAAAATGGTGCACTTGGGTGACTCAATTAGATAAGCATCTGACTCTTGATTTCAGCTCAGGTTGTTATCTCAGGGCGATGAGATAAAGCCCCTTTAGGCTCTGTGCTGGGCAAGGAGGTTGCTTAAGATTCTCTCTTCTTATCCCTTTCCTTCCACCCCTCACCTCCCATGCTGTCTTTCTCTTAAATAATAAGCACTGCTGAACTATCTTAGATTCTGTACCTTCTCTCCAGCCATGAACCTATCACTGTCTTTAACTCTTGAAAACTTCATTAGACAAATTAATGTGGTGAAGGAAGCAATATGAGAAAGCCTATTAATCTGATGAGCATGGAACTGAACAAACCTTATAGATACTTTCCCTTTGATTTTTAGCCTATCAATACCTACAGTGAGTCACATACACTCAAGATTATTGTTTTTATTGTATACTTCATATATTCATTAATTTTTGACTCGTTATCATTTTGTTGAAGTGTTAAACTATGGTAATAAACAAACTTTTAATTAACTTTTCCTCCTATGATACAAATATAACTTGCACTTGAGCTTTAGCTAATTTTATGTTCTAAAATTGCCAAAACAAAATAATCAAGGTTTCTAGATTATTTACTGTATTTTATACTATATAATATTGTTCTATCTCTTCTGTATAAAGAAAATGAATGCTTGGGGCTCTTGGGTGTCTCTGTGCATTAAAGCCTCTGCCTTCTGCTCAGGTCATGATCCCAGAGTCCTGGGATAGAGCCCCACATCAGGCTCTCTGCTCAGCAGGGACCCTGCTTCCCTTCCTTTCTCTCTGCCTGCCTCTCTGTCTACTTGTGATCTCTGTCTGTCAAATAAATAAATAAAATCTTAAAAAAAAAAGAAAATGAATGCTTGATAACTAAATGAATGCTTGACTTAACAAGTTAAATATGGCAATAGCATTTTATTTTATCATGCTTTACATAGTAAACTATAATATTATATCACTGGTCTACAAATAATCTACTCACATAGTCATTTGGAAGCTTTTAGCAAAAGAATTCTTCCTCCTGATTGTAGTATAAAAGCCACAGAAATATACAGAAGAATCCTAGGATAGAAAGTTAAATCCAGTTATCCGTGATGCCTTGAGTAGGACCTGACCTATATATATCCTGGGATGCACTAGTAACTGTTACATGTGATAGGATTATATTTAATATATACAGTTTCATTTACTTCACAAAGGAGATATAAATTTGAGAATAAAATATTTGATGAATCTATAAAGTCTATATCTATTTGTAACCAATGTGGTAGAATTAAGATGTTAATTTGAAAAAAAAATTTCATTGAACACATACACATATTCAATTGTTTTTATATATATAAACAGCATTATTGATTTATGTAAATAAATGCATTGTCAGTAAAATCCATTTACTTATCAATCATAAGGGTAATTTTAAGTATTAAGAATAAGAAATATGTGAAAAGATAAGTGTTCAAGAGTGCAGTTTGTGGTAATTAATACAATATGATAGGCTCATAAAAAAGATATATTACTTGAACTTAAAAGCTTCTATAATTAAGCGATGACCACTTGAAATTTGTAATTAGTCTTGCTGCAGTTTTTCCTTGAACTTATTGCCCTTCCCCAGAAGTTCATTAAGAATTTCTGTGAATGTCCTTATGTTTAATCTCATTCATAGATTCCACTGCTGCTCACAAAACAAAGCCAAAAAGAGAGGTAACTCTACCTCTGGCACTCCATTCACAAGCAATATATTCATAAATAATTAAAAAGCTCTCTACTTCTTTTTTTACCCATTCATCTGATAATTTAAATGAGTAACTGAGGCCATCTTATCAGCACTTTTAATAGAATGCGACTCAGAAACTTCACAGTGTTATTTAAGAAGAAATGCTCATGTGTTAAGGTTTTTATTTTTTTTAAATCAACAAAATAATTTTCAAATATTAAAAGCAAATGTCTCTTTTTTCTCCAAGTTTCCTTGCTATGTCAAAGTTATAAATAAATACATTACAATTGTATTTTGAGTAGTAGATAAAAACAAATGTTTTGAAACTGTCTGTGGGTTGTGTCTGGGTTAACTTGTATAAATATCTGAACTCAATGTATTTAGAATTTATTAGATGGTTTTTTTAGACTATTTAAAAATACATGCTCAGATAATGACAAGATTATTTTATTCATTTTAATAAATAAATTATTTTATTTAATTATGTTTAGATATTTATTTATTAAATTAATGATTTAATATTTAATAATCTAAATTTGAAATATTTTAAATTCTAAAAAATATTTATTTAATTAAATTGATATATTCAATATAAATATTTAATAAATTATTTAATCATTATAATTATGCAATACATTATGTATTGTGTAATAATTGCATTTTAATAAATAAATAAATGTATTATTTACATTATTTTATTTTATTTAGTTGACAAAGAGAGGGTGAAAGCAAGCAAAGGGAGCTGCAGGCAGAGGGAGAGGGAGAAGTAGGCTCCCAGCTGAGCAGAAAGTTCAACCTGGGGTTCCATCCCATGACCCTGGGATCACCACCTGAGTCGAAGGCAGATGCTTAACTGACTGAGCCATCCAGATGCCCAAGGCTTTGTATTCTTAGCTTCTAAATATTGATGCTGCTTCATCTCTGGAGATAGTAAATTGATGTTGAGTATTCATATCAAAGAATTGATAGTAGCTGTTAAACAGAAGCATGTAATTTAGGGGAAAAAAAAGAACAGAATGAAGAGAAAGGCCAAAAGTCAAAAGCACATTAATATAAAATTTAATTAGATAAATAAAGCTGATATTCCTGAAGGGGGCTAATAAAAGAGCTGCAAAGAGCTGATAGGATCAGGAAAATTGTCCACTCCTGGTCATTTCATAATTTTAAACTATTCCTTATTAATAAATATACTTAGTTCCAGAAACACAACCACATAAGGACATTTCCACCAAGTTTCCTCTAACAGCATTTACAAAGTAGACGTTCAAACAATGTAGTTCGTTACATGTTGCATCTGTACCTTAAAGATTAAACACTTTCTGTGACACATTTTCTAACAATATATATATATATATATCTTATCCCTAAATGGAAAAAAATATATATATATATAGAAACCTTATCCCTTATATATATAAGATATATATATATATATATATATCTTATCCCTAAATGGAAAAAATAAATATATATATAGAAACCTTATCCCTAAATGAAACCTTTCTTTGTTTATTAGCTTAAATAGGTAAATTAGCAACAACAACAACAACAAACAGCTAATATTATAGAGGTAGGAACAATTTATCTTTTCATACATTGCTATTTTCTAAAAATTCCTATTTTATTTTTTTCTCAAGTCTGTCATAATAATTTTCTAAATCTTCTGCCTTATTCAATTTTTTCTTTTAGTGGAAATCTCTATTTCATATTTATTTACTCTTCCTCCACTCTCTGCTCTAATAATTCAATGTATTATTAGATTTTCTGTTTTTCTCTTTATCCAGATATATCTTTTCTTTCTTTCTTTCTTTTATAAATAATTTGATTTTCTGGCATTTTACATCAGTACATGCTTTTTTATAGATGTTAGAAATGTCTGTGGAACTACTAGAAGAATAAACTTTTTTACCTTTAAGAAGTTTACAGTCTAGAGTGCCTGGGTGGCTCAGTTGGTTAAGTGTCTTCCTTCATCTTAGGTCATGATGCCAGGGTACTAGTATCTAGACCTGCATCAGCTGCCTGCTCAGCAAGGAGTCTGGTTCTTCCTCTCCCTCTGCCCCTCCCTCTTTCTCTCTCTAATAAATAAATAAAATCTTAAAAAAAAGACTTACTGAAATTTGAGACTGAATTACTAAATTCAGTCTTAATATAAGACAGCTAAACAAAGCAATGATCACAATTGGAAAATTTAGTCAGATCATGGTTTAACATTTTTGGTTGACACAGGAACTCTTTCAGTAACAACTTTCCCTAAATATAAATTTCTTTTTAAGGCAAAGAATTTTGACAAGAAATTCAGGTCCTTCTCATCATTTTCATATCAATTTAATGTGACATCCTCGGAGTATATAATCAAATATGTAATTATTCTATCTGTTGCCTTGTATATTGCCTGTATCTTTTTCAGACTCAAAGTTCCATTGAGGTAGAGTTTTTTGTTTTTTGTTTTTTTGTTTTTTTTAAGGCAGAGAGTTTTAAAGTGTTTGATATATACAAGATGCTTAATAAGTGTTTACAAAACCTATGTATTTCAGAAGCCTTAAACAGGCTTTAAAATAATGTAGGTGATATTAGTAGTCATATCAAACAATTTGTAGGTTTCAGTCATGTAAATAACTACATTTCTCAGAGACAGAGAAACATACAACTGATCTGGGTCCAGTAGGATAATGCTAGCATGTGTTGTAAATTCTCTTATATGACCTTATTCTTGCAAGAATTTGCAGAAAAAAAGGTATCACTATCTTATACTTTATTATTTAAAGAGATTTATGGAAGTTGTTAATTTCTTACACTACCCCTTTGTTTCAGTGAACCCAGTTTCCGTGGTAATGGTGAGAGGAAAGTAGGCAATTTAGGCAGCAGCAAAAATCTCCTACAAGGCACTATAAAATAAGGCTTGTTCTAGATCATGGGTCTGTCCAAAGGGGAATGTTAAGGGGTACAATGGATGATGGATGCATTGTGGACTTATAACTATAAGATTAATACTGTTATGCCCCAATAATGGGTCTATGATTAAAGGAGCGAGACTGATGTAAAGCGAAGGTCAAGCAAAGCTTTATTTCATGCCAAGCATCAAGCATCTAACCGAACGTTCGGGGCCACACCTCTTATGAGAGAAGGCAACCCTTCGCTGTTTCACAGTCTAGCTTTTAAGGGCAAAGGCCATGCAGTCAGGCCTGGCCACACACAGGTGACCAATGAGATTTTAACACACACAGGAAACTCCACAGTGATGCTAGGTGACCAATTGAGGTTCAATTTACCCTAGTATAGACATTTGACCCAGCCTATTACACCTTGATTAGGATTGGTGCCAAAAAGGTTCCCAAAGGGTAGAGGAGTGGGGCATACTCCTTAGTATCTAGGGAGACAATATGCAAACACCGCCCCCCCCCCCACTGATTGATGTCTCCACCTGGCCTGACCCACCCTTGTATATGGGCTTTGTTACCTGGAGCTGATTTCCAGGACTTGTTTTTAAGTGAATCCCCTGGGGGAAGGGGAGCAAGGACAGTTTAAGGGTTAACCTCAATGAAAGCCTCTTGCTAAAATATAAAATAGGTCTTTACATTACAACAACTCAGTAGGGAAAGTTGCAGTGTGGTGATAAAAGAAGTGATATAACTTGCATTGCACATTTTATTTTTAAAACGTGTAAGTTGTATTTTTCCCTGCCATGACATCATGCTTTATCTTCATCTCTGTCTACTAGTTTAAAACTAGTTAAACAAACTCAACAATTTTTTTTAAAAATATTTTATTTATTTATTTAAGAGCAAAAGCCAGAGAGAAAGAGAGAGAGAGAGAGAGCATGAGCAATATGGGGCTCGATCCCAGGACTCTTGAGATCATGATCTGAGCCAAAGGCAGACACTTAACTGACTGAGCAAATGAGACTCCCACAAACTCAACAATTTTATAAAATTTTTATTTGTTGGGGTGCCTGGCTGGATCAGTCAGTAAAATATGTAACTCTTGATCTTGGGGTTGTACATTTGAAATCCACCTTGGGTGTAGAGGTTTTTAAAAATAAAATCTTAAAAATTTTTTTTTAATTTTTTTATTTAAGCCATTGTATGGCAGTGTTGATCACTATATTATACACCTGAAACTAATATTAACCTTATTTTAACTAACTGGAATTTAAATAAAAACTTTAAAAATAAAATAAAAATAATAATCATAAAAATAAAAAAGAGGAAAAATTATTTGGCAGGCAATTTTCTTAATTGCATTATTATTTATTATTATCATAGTCTGTGTGTGTCGGTGGGAAGTGGCTGGCATTACAGTGAGTTCCATATCTGTGTTACACTGAGGTCTATGTCTGTAGTCAGTCTTTTTTTTTTCTTTTAATTTATTTTCAGTGATCCAAAATTCATTGTTTATGCACCACACCCAGTGCTTTATGTAATAAATTCCCTCCTTAATACCCACCACCGGGCTCACCCAACCACCTGCCACCCTCCTCTTCAAAACCCTCAGTTTGTTTCTCAGAGTCCACAGTCTCTCATGGTTTGTCTCTCCCTCCGATTTCCCCCAGCACACTTCTCTCCATCTCCCAGTGTCCTCCATGTTATTCCTTATGTATTGAGTCTTATAAAAACTTTTTTTTTAAAGATTTTATTTATTTATTTGACAGAGAGAGATCACAGTAGGCAGAGAGGCAGGCAGAGAGAGGGGAAGGGAAGGAAGCAGGCCCCTGCTGAGCAGAGAGCCCGATGTGGGACTCGATCCCAGGACCCTGAGATCATGACCTGAGCCGAAGGCAGCGGCTTAACCCACTGAGCCACCCAGGCGCCCCTAGTCTTATAAAAACTTTTATTTCTTTCCCTATTCTGCTTTGCATATGCTTACCTTAGATGTTAAAATGTTATAAACCTCTCCTGCCTGGTCCATTTTCTCTCTCTGCTCTCATGATTTCTCAAGCTCTCCCTGCCAAACCCACATGCCTTACAATATCTGGATATGACTAATTTCTTCCTGAGCTACTTTATTCTACTCTGCCATATGGTTGCCCTTCCCTCTTCTGTACCATAACTTCTATCCCCTGCATTTGTGCTTTAACAATACCTAATTCTTTCACTACATCTGTATCTTTGAGGTCAATACTCAGTAGTGCAATCGCTGGGTCATAGGCTAGCTCTATTTTACTGGAAAGAAGGGCCATATGCACCCTAGTGTTCATAGCAGCAATGTCCACAATAGCCATTCTGTTTGAAAGAGCCAAGATCCCCTTCAACAGACAAACGGATAAAGAAGTTGTGATCTATGGATACAATGGAATATCACTCAGCCATCAGAAAGGATGAATACCCAACTTTTGCATCAACATAGATGGGACTGGAGGAGATTGTGTTAAGTGAAATAAGTCAAGCAGAGAAAGTCAATCATCATATGGTTTCACTTATTTGTGGAACCTAAGGAATAGCATGGAGGACATTGGGAGAAGGAAAGGAAAAATGAAGTGGGGGGATTGGAGGGGGAAATGAAACATGAAAAACTATGGACTCCAAGAAACAAACTGAGGGTTTTAAAGATGAGAAGGATGTGGGGATGGGTGAGCCTGGTGATGGGTATTAAGGAGGGCACATATTGCATGGGGCACTGGGTGTTTTACACAAACAATGAATCATGGAACACTACTTCAAAAACTAATAATGTATTGTATGGTAACTAACATAACATAATTTAAAAAAAAGGTGGGGGACAATACCTAACACTCAATCTTTGCTAGTTTCTTGTTTACCTCCTTTTAAGAGTAAGCTCATTAGTGGTTTTTTGTTTGTTTGTTTGTTTTTGTCTCAACTAAAAGAAGAATAATACACATTATTTTGAAAACTTTTTCAACAGTGTACAAACGTTAGTCAAGTCCACGATGTCTCATGTCTTCTTCCTCCTAACGTGGCTAAGTTGAAAAACCCTTTATCTGGGAAAAGATCATTCTCCTGCCACCTTGTGTAAGATTTTGGCTTTAGTTTAGATTATCCTTTCTTTCATTTTCTGAAAATAAGTTGAAAATATTAATAGCCCCAGTTTCTTCTTCCAAAATATGACTGCTTCCTTACCAAGTGCAAAAGCAACCCATTTTGACCATAGTAAACAGCTTGGCCCTACTTTTTTTGGCTCACTGTTTTAGTGAGACAAGTGGAGTGAAGATGACACACCATTTCCAAATGTATTAATAATTGTTAGACCATACTTATTTTTTTTTAAGATCTTATTTATTTATTTGTGAGAGAGACAGTGAGAGAGAACATGAGTGAGGAGAAGGTCATAGAGAGAAGCATACTCCCCATGGAGCTGGGATCCCGATGCGGGACTTGATCTCGGAACTCCGGGATCATGACCTGAGCCGAAGGCAGTCGTCTAACCAACCAAGCCACCCAGGCGTCCTGGTAGACCATACTTCTAAATTGAAGTTTTGTTGCCATTAAACTATGACCAGACTCGCTATAATTACAGAGGTAAATTCTTTATATTTACTATATTTGAAATTACCATATAATACCAAAATAAAATTATGATTATGTGAAGAGTCTGTAATATTAAGAAGATGACTTTGAAATTATTGCTTATCTAAATGAAATTTCCCATTTTATAATCTTGTATAAGCTTCCGTTGTCATTTCCTATTTAAAATCTATTAGAAGGCACTCTTATTTTCCCTTAAGTGGGAAGTCAAATGTGGAACAAATTCATCCCAAAGGAACTGATTCTATATTCCACTGAAGACCAGGTGGCTTCCATGTGGCATTTTGCCTCTTGCATATTGTTCATCTCCTACAACAAATGGGGGGTATGCTCTTTAGTAAGCTAATTCAACTCAATTAGAGACATTGTCTTCAAGGGATAACATCATAGAGACTAGAATCAGAATCATACTTTTGGGAAAATTGGGCCCAGGTTTTTTGTTTTGTTTTGTTTTGTTTTAAGATTTTATTTATTTATTTGACAGACAGAGACCACAAGTAGGCAGAGAGGCAGAGAGAGAGGGGGAAGCAGGCTCCCTGCTGAACAGAGAGCCTGATGCAGAGCTCGATCCCAGGACCCTGAGATCATGGCCTGAGCCGAAGGCAGAGGCTTAACCCACTGAGCCACCCAGGTGCCCCTGGGCACAGGTTTTTATGGCTTCTTTCCTCAATCTTATAAAACCTATTTGAACTCTACTTGATGCCAGACTGCTTAAAATATTTGGTCTCTTGTAATTTTAACCTTCCAGTATTCAATGCACCTGATCCATGTAATATCCTATAGTATTTTTGTCAAATGAAGACTCTCAAAGTGTGTTTCTTGGGAGACACTTTTCAATTGGTTGCTTACATTTCTGCATTTATTATTTGTTCTAGACCATCCTTTGAAGATGGTTGTATTGAATAGACTTGGAAGACATAAATAGTATCTTTTTTTTAACTTAACCTGTTGTGTTTGCAAATATTATCTGCCTCTGTTTTAATTCTTGTGGGAACTGAGGCTCAGAACTGATATTTAACTCCCACCCCTACACACACACACACACACACACACACACACACACACACACACACACAAACACACACACACACACAAATACTGTTAATATTCTGGCTACCTCTATTGGTGTGAATAATAAACTATATTATTTCTGAACCATGAGTCTGCGTCTTCTATCAACACCCAAGAAACCACGGCAGACTCATACACCAGCTTTCAAATAAGGGAAAATAATCTCAGATGCTTTATATTTTTTGATAGTGTTACCTACTTCTGAACATATGACTGAACACATATAAAGCTGGAGCCATGACCATTTAGGGCTTCTTCTGTGGAAGAACTATGCATTCACTAGTAAACTAAAGTAGTTTCATCTTTGTTTTTTTTTTTTCTGGACACCATTTCCTCTCTCACACTGTTGCTCAAATTGGATGGAGTCTAAGGTCCTTTGAGGAAATTTTTGCTTAATGACTCAAAATAAAATAGGAAGAGTCTAAAGTGCTAAAAATAATTCTAGATAAAAGGTATAAGATCATGCCAGAAAGGATAGTAATTTTATCTAACAACTGCCTGTTCACCCCTTATTTGTTCATTAACTAATCTCCAAATTCCTGACTAAATCCCTTTTGTAAGCCAGAATGTGAGCTAAAAACTGGGATTTTAAAAAAGTTTTCATTTGAAATCCAGTTAGTTTCATGTGTACAATGTAACATATAGCACTCAGTGCTCATCATGACAAGTGCTCTAATTAACCCCCATCACTTATTTAACCCATCACTCCTTTCAGATCCCCTCAAGTAACCATCAGTTTGTTCTCTGTAATGAAATGTCTGTTTCTTGCTTTGTTTCTCTTTCTATGTCTTATTATTTTCCCCTTTGCTTGTTTGTTTTGTTTCTTTTATTCCATATATGAGTAAAGGTATTTGTCTTTCTCTGACTTATTTATTTCACTTTTAGCATTATACTGTCTAGTTCCATCCATGTTATTGCAAATGCCAAGATTTCAGTCTTTTTTTATGGCAGAATAATATTCCATTGTATATACATGCCACTTATTCTTTATTTATTCATCAATTGATGGATACTTGGGCTCTTTCCATTTCTTAGCTTTATAAATAATGCTGCTATAAACATAGGGGTGCTAGCATCCCTTTGAATAAGTTTTCTTATATTCATTGGGTAAATACACACCAACAGGATTGTTGGATCACAAAGGACTTCTATTTTTAAATTTTATGGAAATTCCATACTGTTTTCAAATATGGCTGTATCAGTTTGCATCACCACCAACAGTTCACAATCGTTACTTTTTCTTTTTTTTTTTTAATATTTTATTCATTTGACAGAGAGAGATCACAAGTAGAGAGAGATAGGAGGGAGCAAAACTCTTGTAAATGTTAAACTTTTCTTACTTATTTTGTTTTGCTTTTCCTCTACCATGCTGGCAAAGCTGTATTTTGCAGATAGATACAATTCTCTAGTTGCTAGGTTTGTTACTTTTGCTAAAATTTTCAAAATATAAGATCAGACGAGATCGGGCGCGTTCAGGGTGGTATGGCCGTAGACTTCAGGGTGGTATGGCCGTTGAATAGTCATGGATTGTTTATTAAACTCCTTATCTACACATATAAAAATAAAAGAATGATGGTGACCTGGGTATTTCTAAAATTGTATTCTGTTTTTCCTTATTATGTTTTACAATGTATTTAATAAAGATTCTGCATATATTAACACCCATTCCCTTCTATCTCATCTGTATGTCCATTACAAAGCATGTATTATTTCTATACATTGCTATGTTGTGGTGAAGAGATTGTCTGAAGTATTCCTATATTTATGCAGGTAGATCTTAAGCTACAGTGCTCTTGTTTATTTGCTTGTTCATGATCAGTATGTCTGAAAGATGGTAACTATTACATCAGGTATGACAATTAAAAATATTATTGGTGCCTGATACACTGTGATGAAATAGGTAAGTCGATTCATAATTTGTTACTTAAATTAGAAAAGAAATTCCTTTGGATTTGTCCTTTATTAAGAATTCTTTTTTTAACGAATTCCTTGGGATGTTTTTTGTGTAATATATATCACATGCCTCAACCATTAAATTTGAATGTAGAAAAGAGTTATCAGAATGAGCCTAGAAAATATTGTTATGAAATATTTTTGTTCTTTTATATTATGTTAACTTAGGAAATAATGGTAGTTATTTTTATTAGCATTTCCTACATTCCACATGCCCTTACAGATGAGATATCATGTTTTTCCTTCTCTTTTTATCGTGGTTGTTATATTCTTCATGATCCATAACAATCAATGAAAATTCATAACATTAATTTTCTTTGGGAAAGTGATATTTTAGCAAGAATCCATGACCAAAAATTTTAGCTATTGTTCTTCCAGGAGATGAGACTCTCAATGTTCCCGAAATTTCAAGAAATAGAACTTATTAATTGTGTTGGTTGATGTTTATTGTCTCTTAACTTAGAGGTGCATAATTCAATTTAAAATTTATTTTGGGGGCGCCTGGGTGGCTCAGTGGGTTAAAGCCTCTGACTTTGGCTCAGGTCATAATCCCAGGGTCCTGGGATCGAGCCCCGCATCGGGCTCTCTGCCTAGCAGGGAGCCTGCTTCCTCTTCCCTCTCTCTCTGCCTGCCTCTCTGCCTACTTGTGATCTCTATCTGTCAAATAAAATAAATAAAATCTTAAAAAAAAATGGAGTGGACCTTAGTGGGGTGCGTATCTGAAATTGAGGGACATTATAAAAAAATAAAAAATAAAATTTATTTTGAATTGAAAACAAGATCTTACTGAAGTTTAGGCATCCCACTTTATATCAGGCCTCCAGTACATTCTAATATATTTATGGAAAATATCATAAACATGAATGTCACTTTTCCTATTGCATTTATACTGAAACTGCAATGACTCAAAGATGTCAGATCTGAAAAACACTACCTTTCTATAATTTCTGTTTCCTAGGAGGAATGGATATACCATTTTAGCACAATTATCCAACAGTATTCAAAACCACCATGAATTTTAAAACATAGTTATTACACCCTAAAAATCAAGTATGAAAATGTATAAACAACCAAATCTCTATCTGTAAATGAAATACTCCCACACAGACGGGTTTTAAAACTTTCTAACTTAAGGAATTTGATAGCACAGACTCAGGGTACTAGTTTCAGTGCCTATAGTATACTTTCAGGGAGAGAGTAATGTACGCTCTGAGTCACTTTCTTCCTGGAGATGACCTAATAGTGGTTATGGCATTGTTTGTTTGTTTTTGAAAATATGTTCCTGGGCGTCATTCAGAAAATGCAGAGTTTGGCAATCTATATAAATTAAGGATGATCTTTTTGAATGTTTGTCTTTCACTACATCAAATTAACATAATTGGACAGAAATTCCACTAAATTAAGCATTGTTAGGAAATGTGTAAATTGGAGCTGCTCAAATTAGTTGCTCTTTGAACTATGTGCTGTTGGTTCAGGATTGGATAAGGAGTTTGAAGGAAAACCTAAATCACTGTTTCCCTTTTTGAGAGAGTCTTAGCATATTTTCTTAAAATTAGCTGAAATAAACAATGTGTTTAGTCGCAAAGTGATTTGCATTTTTGCACAAACTCCCTATCTCCTTGAGAATTATAACAAATATTTCATGAAACATCATTGATCTTTACTTTGTTACACTGCTGTAAAGTACATTCAAAGTTGCCAGTTAAAAGTGTTAGTGTTGAGATGAAATGTCATGCATTTTTCTTCACTTCCATGCAAATGAACACAGTAATTTATTAAGACACAATGAAGAAAAAAAAATTGACAATGAGTTCCAGATTTTAAAAATCACTTGCCATTCAATCCAAATTGTGAGTTTGATCGGTTACCGAACACTTTATAATGCACCCCCGGTAATTTTACAGAGATTATTTTTTTCTTACCAATTCTTGATTATTCTGTCTTGCAATGCAGAGAAAGCTAACTAATTTAAAATAAACTTCCATTAATTTTGATTGTTATAAACTTAAAATTGATTAATTCTCATATACAGAGTTTAAAATGTTCACAATTTACATTAAATATATATCCCGTTTATACCTTGGAAAAATTATACTGAAAATTGAAATTAAAATGATGTTGTATATAGCTGCAAGAAGCCGCCTGTCCCATTTCATCTTACTATGTAAGTTGTGTCAGGTAATTTATAAAATCCCTACTGCATAACAAATCTATTTTTTGTTGGAATGAGTAGTAATGTTTCTTCTTATTTCTAAATAAGAGTTGGTCTATGAGTGCATCTGCAACTGTATTTTTCCTAAGTGGCTTCATGGTCTTGAACTGAGAAAGCTCAGAACATTAAACATCAAAATAATATATTTTGACATAATTAGACATCAAGGAAATGCAATTAAAATGACACTGAGATATCACTACACACTTACCAGAATGGCTAAAATAAAATATAATGACAAGACCAAAAGAAAAAAATATATCATTTGACGATACACAATGGCAAGTTGTACCATAACTTCACCATCTCAGACTAGTGTAGTGTTAAATTTGTTTTTCTAAGCAATGTTTTGGGTAACTTACACTTTTCAAGGATACAAAGTGCTATCATTTTACTTAAAACTGTGAAATTTGGTCAGATTTAAATTTCAATTTATGTCAAAAAATTCTGTAAACTGTGTTAAACTTTGACATTTGTTCCCTCTGTTCAGTGAATAACACTATATCATATTCTGAAAAATACGCTAATTTTCATTTTGAAAAATATCCCTTTTTCCTCTTATGGTAATTATTAATATGAATTAATAGTAGAATTTGTTATGGTTCCATAGGACCATAAATACTTTATTGTATATTATCAAATTTAATAATGAATATAATGTACTTCTTTGGACAATTTTTAAAGACCAGTCTACTCTTAAAACAAAAAAAATGGAGATGCACTTCTTTAGTTCACACAAATTTCATTTTATTATATATAACCTCAGGTAAATTTCAACAAATCATAATTTATTAAAATTATGTCTACTTAAAAATCTCATAGAAGAGTAAAACCATCAAAAATAAAAATAAACACACACAACACACACACATCACCCATGTATTGGCAAATCACAATTGCTGTAACAATACATTAGGCATTCCACAGTTAAGGGCTATCAAAATTTCCATCAGTGACAAAAATATTTGTATCCAAATGCACTGATTTTCCAGAATCCAAGAAAAAGTCTTCTAGGGATTATTTAAAGATAAATATTTGAACAAATACTTCTTAAATTTAGGAAATTCAGAACATACGATTAAAGAATATTTGCAGTGCAGACTATATTCAATCCTTCCTTCAAAATGTGCCTTTGAGTACATAATTCTGATTTCTCTATCTAAATTGAGCTGTCCTCCAAGGAAGTTTTCTAAAATGTGTGTCTCTGTGTGATAAATGTTCTAAGACCTAACATGCTTCATTGTATTTTTACTGTGCTCTCAAATTTAATCAATGATTTGACTTGATGTATAATATCTAGTTTCAAATATCTTTTCCATCTATACAAACACCCAGCTGTCTCCTTTATATGCTATTACTATTGAGAATTTTGCTGTCAGTATTATTCTTGTACATTTTAGGTGATCTGTTCTCCTCTTGGGCATCATTTATGCTCTTCTCTTTTTTTGACATTCTTAAAACTCACCATAATGTATATGAGTGGTTTTTTGTGTGTGTGGTTTTTCTTTTGTTTTGTTTCTGATTTCTCATGTTTGGCATCATTTTAAGTCTGGTATCTTTTATCTTTCTTTAATTCTCCAAAATTTATCTCAGTACTTATTTAAATATTTTCTTTATTTTTGTTCTCTTCTGCTGCATTTGGGCAGAAGTCATTAATTTGTTTGTTTGTTTGTTTGTTTGTTTTTCCCAACTCATTTATTCATTTTACAGCTATATTCATCTTACTCTCCATTTATTGTATTCTTTATTTCAACAATTTTCACTTAATTTATATTCACAGTATAGTATCTTTCTTTTCTTTGTATATGTATATCATTATTTTATCATATACTTTTAAGCTACTTTTCAAAATATTTTATTTATTTATTTGACAGTGAGAGATCACAAGTAGATGGAGGGCAGGCAGAGAGAGAGAAAAGGAAGCAGACTCCCTGCTGAGCAGAGAGCCTGATGCAGGACTTGATCCCAGGACCCTGAGATCATGACCTGAGCTGAAGGCAGTGGCTTAATCCACTGAGCCACCTAGGCGCCCCTAATCTATTTTTTTAATTCTTGTTCCAATAACACTTGGATTGCCATATAAAGTTAACCACATCATCTTTTTTAGGTAAGTAATTGTACTTTTTATGTGCATAGTTATTTTGGTCCATGAGTTCAGCTCCTCTTAGGATCATCAAATCTCTGTAAAGTCTGGGTATGCTAGGATTTTCTAAGCAACAATAAAATACATTGAAACCTGGTAGCTTAATTATAATAATGTTTTCTTTCTCAATCATTCACAATAGTATTACATTCTGAGTAGCCTCCTTCTATTTTGCAGCTATAGTGTTTGGAAAAACTTGAATTGTGATATCACTGTGATAATGTGAATTAGTCAGGGTTTTTCAGAGAATCGGGAAGAGAAAAAAAGGAAGATATTCTCCAGGGCCAACTCTAGAAGTGACTATTAAAACATCTGTCCAAATTCAATTGAACAAACTCAGAAATGCCATCTCCAGTGGAATACAAAGAAGATTATATATAGTTCTGGGCACACACATCTCATTTGACCCAATGATGTACATCAATGAAAGACTGAAGGCCAATCACCACTCCATGGGAGAATTTAAAAATAAATTTACTAATGAGGCCAAGAATTCAGAATCACAAATACTTCAGAAATAATAATAACTGCCTTCACTTGATGTTATTCTATAAGATAAATCCTATGATCAAGTTTCAATTTTAAATTCTTACAATTTTAAATTCTTAAATCCTTATGAAGAAGCATCATTTGGAGGGAGCAGTTTTCATAATTTATCATCCATCAGCCTTTTTTTAAATATTTTATTTATTTATTGGACACAGAGAGAGAGAAAGATAGAGAGAGAGATATCACAAGTAAGCAGAGAGGCAGACAAGCAGGGAGGGAAGCAGGCTTCCTTTTGAGCAGAGCCCGATGTGGGGCTGGATCCCACGACCCAGAGACCATGACTTGAGATGAAGGCAGAGGCTTAACCCACCACCCACGTGATGAGAGAGCCACTCAGGTGCCCCTCATCCATCAGTCTTAATTGATTGGAGGAAAATGTGTGTAGGAATAATGCCTTAGGGAGCTAATCTCTCTAAAGAATTTTCAAGTCTTTACCCCTTCAAGGTTTTTGCACAGTTCTGATAGCCTCTAAACATCCAGCTGATTTCTACAGTGACAGGCCTGTTAAAACCTGTCTTCAAACCAGGAATAGAGCTTGAAACATAAAGTCAAGAGCAACTTTGAGTCTTTTAAGGAATTTATCATTATTTCTTTGTTTTTGGTTAATATCTAAAATAGTTCCATATTACACTTGCATAATTTCTCCAGAGCTGACTTTGAAGGAGGCATTCAATTCCAGCTAGTTCCATATTTTGGCAAGAACTATAATTCTATATAAAAAAAACATATTTTAGGGTGCCTGGGTGGCTCAGAAGGTTAAAATCACTACCTTCGGCTCAGGTCATGATTCCAGGTTCCTGGGATTGAGTCCCACATTGGGCTCTCTTCTCAGCAGGCAGCCTGCTTCCATTCCTCTCTCTCTGCCTGCCTCTCTGCCTTCCTGTGATCTCTGTCAAGTAAACAAATAAAATTAAAAAATATATATTTTATTCCAGTTATTCATGTTTATTAACTAAGATATCACAATACAAATAATACAAACAGTTGCTCTTTATTAATACCTTCAACCAAGATAAAAAAAAATGTCATATTTTCTCCAAATGTTTTATATCATCTGATAGGTCAGATATATATAAAATTACATTTAAAGTTTTAAAAATATCAGCAAATATTTTCATTTAAATGCAAATTTCAAAGAAAATCTACTTTTCCAAACACGACTTTTTATCCTTTTTTTTTATTTTGTTGACAACAGATAAAATATTTAGCGAGACTATAAATGTTAGATTGAAAAAAATGATTAATAGATGTAGGTTCAAATTATTATGTTCCATTAAAAATGATTTAGTCTTTGATGAACATCTGTTTGGTAATATGTTGTATCCAGATATAGTAAATTAATGACATATAAAATTATAGGGAAATGACACCTTCCATTCCATTATGAGTAGAGCTTTTAAAATGCTATTTGTCACAACCTGTTATCTTGTCATTATGTAGCATTATGTAGCATTTAAAAAATGTATACTCTTCACTTCAAAGTCTTTTAGAAATCTAAAATATGACTCTCTATGGTTTGTGTTTCCATATTCCTTTATTGCCAGTTTGAACAAATCCACATGGTTTGATTCAAAGGTAATAAATTCCTCTTATTTGGAAAAATAATGTTTATTTTTGTTCTCTCACCCTTAGCAGGTGGTTTCATTTTAGCACACTTCAGAGTTATAATTTCATGCTTATTAAAAACATTTATTATGATCTACATAGATGAATGAAACTTTTATTTTATTAAATTATTTGCCAAAAAATCTGTTATTTTTAAAAATGTATTTCCTTTGAAGGGTTATTTTAGAGCATTCAGAGAGTATCTAGGAGTGTGGTATTATGCAATTTTTATATAGGTATGAAATGGTTATTTATATGATTGTTTCTTTAAGGCTTATGTATATTGTCCATTATATGCTATAAAATATTTTGAAAGTAAATTTAAAGTATGTTTTACATAGTTTATTTTTTGGAAAAAAATATTGAAATGACTTATGAAATTCAGTATACTCTCAACATTAATTTATTTTGAAATTTACCAGTTGTCTACTGAACCTATTATATGGCAGATATTACTTCAGACTACACTGGTAAATGAAATACTTGGCTTTGTAGAACTTTTATTTTAATGGGTGAGACAATTAAAAGCTATAAACCTTAATAAAAATTGCATAGTGCATTCAAAAATGATGAGTACAATGGGGAAAAAGAAAAATTCGATCAGGGTGAGAAAAATCAAGGTTGCTAGGCAGGGGATGGGGAGTTAAATTTTTAATAGGAAGATCAGGGTAGTTACAATGAAGCTGACAATTGAACAAAGGTATGGAAAGGTGATGAATTTGCCCAGAACTATCAGCAATAAGGTCACTCCAGACAAAGGAATTGGCTATCTTGAAGGCCATAAGGTTGGATCGTGCCTGGCATATCTGAGGAATAGCAAGGAGGCCACGGTAAGTGACTGAAGAGTAGCATGGAAAGAGGTCACAGAGGTTAAATGAGTGGCTAGATCATGTAAAAGCTTAGAAGTCATTGTAAAACTCTGGCTTTTATATTTGGAAACTTACTGTGTGATAGAATTTCTGCTAATAACTGAGAGTTCAAATGTCCATAAAATTTCAAGGATTCTTATTCTAGTAAGACAGAATAAAGAAAAAGAGTTCATATTTTCACATGGTGTAACAAATGCTCGGAGATCCAAGTGTAGGAAGCTATGGGAGCACAGAAGAAGGCACTAAAATCTCACCAATATATTTGATGACTGTGACTATATATAAATTTGTATTTTCTAGATTTTTTATAGTCATGGAATCACACAGTATATACTATTCATTGCCTGGCTTTTCTTTTCTCAGCATCATTACTTTGAGAATCTCCAATTGTAAATAGTTCATTTTGATGTTGAATAGTAATCTCTTTAATGAATAGATCATAATTTGTCTTTGCTCTATTGATGGACATTGATGAACATTTCCACTGTTTTCAATTCTTAAAAATAAAGCTGCTATAAAATTCATATAAAAGTCCTTGTATGAATACAGGGTTTGTTTCTCTTGGTTAAATGCCTAGAAGTAAAATGGCTATTTGTGTAACTGCAACATATTTTGCATTTAAAAAAATTTTCAAACTATTTTCCAAAGTGGTGGTATATATGCCAACAACAGTTTAGATTTTTTGTTGCTTCCCAATCTAGCTAAGACGAAGTACAATAAGCCTATATAATTTTAGCCATTCTAATAGATATGTAAACATGTCTCATTATGATTTTAATTTGTATTTCTTTAATGTCTAAATGTTGAGAAATTTGTCATGTGCTTACAAGCCATCCATATCCTTTTGGTGACATGTCTCTTCAATAATTTTCTTCACATGTAAAATTGGATACTCTGTTTGGTTATTAGTAAGGTTTTTTATTTTTATTCATTTTTTTAATAATCAGAGTAGATGTCCATTATCAGATATATAATTTGCAAATCCCTTCTCCATCTTTAGGGTTTCTCAATGGAGCATTGATAGCTGTGTCTTTCAAGAAATATGCTACTTCTTTCCTGGTACACGGAGGTATGACTAGAACATTATCAATGTTGACCTTTGCAAAGAAAATCATGGCTTAATATATATGTAGTCTGCGGTAGTTGGGAGTGTTCTGTAATATCAAGCATATCTAGTTAGTTGATAATTTTGTTCAAGTCTTATATATCTTACCAATTTGATGACCATTTGTCTATATAATCTTAAAATAAAGGTGTTGAAATTTTTTTCCATTTCTCTTCTAAGGTAGAAGTTATGATTATTGTTCTTAGTTTTTCCCTATATATCCCCAAATCTGTTATTAAGTATTAAAGGTCAAGAATTATTATACTCCCTGATGAATTCATCCTTTTACTCTTCTGTAATTTTGACTTGATCTTTATGTCTGATAATGAAATTTGCTTTAAAATTACTTTTCATTATCTTGATATAACCACCAAAGTTATAGTGTGATTAATGTTAATATAGCATATTTTTTCTTTTACTTTTTAAAGCACTTCTATATTTAATCCTGACAAAGAATCAAAACAGCTTTTTAACTCCGGAAGCATCTTTCTAAATTATCCTTTTTGTTTTAAATGAAGCAGTAGCAATTTTTGTTAAGGGACCTAAACTGAAAGTAGGTTTAGAAATTTATTTATTTATTTATTTATTTATTTAAAGGTTATATTTTGTTTGTTGACAGCAAGAGAGAGAGAGAGAGAGAGCAGAACCACAGAAGCAGGGGGAATCACGTGCAAAGGGAGAGGAAGAAGCAAGCTCCTTCGGGTGCAAGTAGTCCCATGCAGGGCTGGATCCCTGTACACTGGAATCATGACCTCAGCCAAAGGCAAACATCTGCTTAAACAACTGAGTCATCCAGGCACCCCTAGAAAATTTTTTTTAAAAAAGACCTTTTAAAAACATTTTGTTTCTTTCTTGTTTTTTTTTTAATATTTTATTTATTTGACAGACAGAGAGACAGGAAAAGGAACTATAAGCAGGGCAGAGGGAAAAGGAGAAGCAGGTTTCCCACTGAGCAGAGAGCCTGATGTGGGGCTCCATCCCAGGACCCTGGGATCATAACCTGAAAAGAAGGGACACTTACGGAGGAAGCCACCCAGACACCTCTTTTCTTTGTTTTTAATATATGGCAACTGATGCTTCCCAGCCACGAGGAGCATATTACCCATTGATTAAATCTTTGATAACAACCTATTTAAAAAGGTGTGTAAATATATACTTACTCAGATTTATACACTTTGTGTTTTCTTCATAGTTTGGGGCTGGACCCCATGGTCACAACACTGCTTCCAGTCTTTGCCTTCCCATCTTTTGATACCAGGTATTTGGTCAGCAAAGCAAATTAGTATCAAAATTAATAAGACCTTGGCACCATATCTCAGGAGCAGGGGTTGCTTTTAGCCAAGGCCCAGAGCAGTTGACCTCCCCTCGCTAGTGCTATAGCCCCAAGGACTAGGTCCCTGCCACCAGAACTCAGTCTTACCTGTTATGCTAAGCAGACAAAATCAAAACAGGAAAACTCCGCCAGCTTTCACTGGCATGCCTCATCTCCAACTCCCTCGACGTCCAGGCAGTACCAGATGACAGAGAGGGGTCTTGGTCCAACATATGGGAGGGAAGGAAGTAGCCACGAGCAAGTACCTGCCTCTCTGTTCCTTTTTTTCATGAGCATGTTGTAAGGAGGAGGAAGAGGAAGGGGAAGAGAAGTGAACTTCAAGGGGTGAAGGCCTCAGGTAGGCAGCTGGCTCCTGCCAGTAGGAAAGGGACAAAGGAGAAGGCAGTGAGTCTTGCATGGAGGGTGGGGGGTAAGAGTTACAGTTTATGATGGAATCTGGACAGGAGTAATAGGGATACTAGTCATTTGAGTCCACCATTGGCAAGCTGGACTGGGTGTCAGGGCAGATAGGCCGCCCTGGGCAACAGCACATGAGAGAAGGTGGAATTCTTCTCTGAGGAGCAGTTGGAGCTTTGGGTGTTGGGAAAGCATAGACAGTATTGTTCCAGGGCCAAGGACAGGTCCGGGTACTCCTGGTTGGAGGTCAAGGCCATAGTATGATCCAGGTCTTCTACCAGCAGCTTGAAGGTACCACATGCCAGCCACCCCTCATTATTGTGTATAACTCTCTGGTGCACTTATTGACTTATCCATCAAAGGACTCCTTCATCAGCTTGAAAACCACCTCCACAGGCACTCCAGGATATGGGAGGCTTCCAGAGTGAAAATTTTGCACAGGATCACCCCAAAAGACCAGAAGTCACTCTGGTCGATGTAGATCTGGTCAAACATGGCCTTAGGGACCATCCACTTCACAGGCAGTCCACTGTTGGTTGTCTTTTTATAGTAACTGATGTGGTGATATCTCTGGCAAGGCTGAAGTCTGAGATCTTCATCATGTTGTCCTTTGTCACCAGCACTTCCCTGGTGGCCAGGTCTTGGTGTATGCACTTCTTGGAGGCAAGGTTCTCCATGCCTCAGGCTACCTGGTAGGCACTGGATACCAGGTCCTTGGAGGAGAGTTGCTCTGCTGCATTGGGGCTGATATTGTAACAGTACTCCAGGTCAGGAGGCCTCTGGGCCTGCAGGTACTCCTGTATGTTGTCTTTGGAGGCATATTCCATGAGAGTGTACGAAGGACTGTCCTCTGTGCAGGACCCAGCAGGTTGATGGTGTCCTTGTGCTGTCCAATCATCTTCATCATCTCCATTTCTGAGATTAGGTTTGACAGGTCTTTCTCTGTTGTGTCTGACTTCAACATCTTCACAGACACTTTAGTCAAATGGTTGGATTTGTCTTTGTCCAGCCCAATGGCCTCCTCCAACACCACCTGCCCAAAGTAGGCCTGTCTTAGGGGTCTGCCTAAACTGCCTACAACCAGCCTGTCTCAAGGCAGTTATGAACTCTAGATTATCCTCAAAAACATTAAACCACAAGCTAAAAGTTCTCTTCACTAGGTCTCTATTGCAGGTCTAATTTTCTTATCTTTCATCATTTATCTTTTTCCTAATTCTTATTTTCAGTATAGTTTATTTTGCATCCAGGTGTTTCCCCTGGTTTCTGTATGCTGTTTCATAGGGAAGAATTGTCCTGTCATAAAATTATTTCTTGAGCATTCATTATATCTCTCAGTTAAAATGGGTTCTTTTATGGTATTGATTCATTTGAGTTTTCTCAAAATGGGAAGAATTTTCAAAATGGTGTTTTCCTCAAGGTTCAGAGTATGCCTTAGCCTCAACTCTACTCTTTTTGAAATTCACTTTTCAAATTCTTGTCCCTCTTTTTACCTTTTTAAATTAAAATATTTTATTTTTACTATTTTTTTATTTGAGTATACTTGATATACAGTGTTACATTGGTTTCAGGTTTTCAATATCTCCATACATTATTCTATGACCACTACAAATATAGCCACCATCTGTCACCATATAACACTATTATAATATCATTGACTATATTCTCTACACTGTCCCATATCTCTTTTTAAAATCTCTGATTTTTATGTTTTCTGTTATTCCAATTTTCGACCATCATTTTACTTGGTTACTTTAATAAAATATGCCTGATTACACACTCTTTGCTGAAAACCATAGCATTTGATTTATAGTAGTCCTCTTCTTCTTCTTCTTCTTTTTAATTAACATATAATGTATTATTAGCCCCAGGGGTACAGGTCTGTGAATCGCCAGGTTTACACACTTCACAGCACTCACCACAGCACATACCCTCCCCAATGTTCATAACCCCACCACCATCTCCCTACCCTCCCCACCCCCCCGGCAACTCTCAGTTTGTTTTGTGAGATTAAGAGTCTCTTATGGTTTGTCTCCCTCCCGATCCCATCTTGTTTCATTTACTCTTTTCCTGTCCCCCAAAACCTCCACATTGCACCTCCATTTCCTCATATCAGGGAGATCATATGATAGTGTCTTTCTCTGGTTGACTTATTTTGCTAAGCATAATACCCTCCAGTTCCATCCATGTCAACGCAAATGGCAAGATTTCATTTCTCTTGATGGCTGCATAGTATTCCATTGTATATATATATATATATATATATATATATATATATATATATATATAATTCATTTGTTGATGGACATCTAGGTTCTTTCCATAGTTTGGCTATTGTGGATATTACTGCTATAAACATTTGGTGCACGTGCCCCTTTGGATCATATAGCAGTCTTCTTTACCTCTATCAGAACCCCAGGAAGCTTTATTTATTTATTTACTCACATAAACAGATGATCCAACACAATGTTTTTTGATGTTCAAACGTATTATAATGTCCTACTGCTTAACACTATGCTTACTGCTCTCTTTCACTGTCTGACTAAATCCTCATCATCACTATGCCATTTAATCAGAAAGAACATTTGAACTCAGAGTTCTCTCCATATCAGGGAATGAAGACTCCACCCTTCTGTTTGTGCAGGTAAAATAAATGTTGATATTGTCTGTCCTGCACATACCCCATCCTGTTCACCAGAATATTCAACATCAAAATATATACAAAATGAAAACCATACCTCACCACTTCTATTACCACCCAGCATGCTAAAAACGCCATCATATGTTCCTGAATTATTGACTTGATTGATAACCCCACTTCCACACATACTGCACTCCTTTCTCCCTGCAAATTTATTTTGGTACAGCAATTTAACCTAAAAATCAAGTCAGATGATTTTATTCTGCTGTTGAAAGTCTTTTGGTATCTTCCCCTTTCAAAGTAAATAAAAACTGAAGGCATTTCAATGTACGAGAAGGTCATACATCAATACGCTCTTCCTCTCTCCACCACTATGAACTCCTCATTGGCTTCCTTGCTTTACCTCAAAAGTAACAGACAAGTTGTTCACACAAAGTCCATATACTTACTTGCTCTGCCTAGAGCAATCTTTTCCTTTAATATTTGTCTAACACTCTCCTTCACTTCCTGGGTCTTTGTGCAAATAACATTTCATAAATGAGATATAACCACCCAACACAAAATAAAATTAACTTCCATCCCAGCATTCTCCAATGGCTTTTACCTTTCTTGTATTTCTTTGTAACACTTATCACCATCAACCATCAATCATTATTCTATTACTGGTTTATTTTCTTATTTGAGACAGAGAGAGTGAGAATTGGGAGGGTGCGCAGAGGAAGAAGAAAACCCCCACTGCCTAGAAAGCCTGCTGGGGAGTTACATCCCAGGACCCTGAGATCATGACCCAAGCCAAAGGCAGTCACTCAATGGACTGAGCCACCGAGGTGCCCCTCTATTATTGGTTTATTTCACTATTATATTTCAAAAGAATGTAAGCTCTTTGTGGTCAGGTATTTTATATGTTTTATTAATTGAAGTATTCTCAGAAAGGTAGCTGGCAGATTGTAAGGGCTCACTAAACTGTATTTTGTTGTTATTATTGGGCTCCTTTATTGGCTTTACCTCTTACGCTAGAAGTCTATCCTTCAGATGTAAGCAATAAGAATAGAGCCCTGCTGCCTGTTCAAATGAGTAAAAAGCCTGTATTAAGTAGATATTTTAAAAGCTAAATGAATGGCTTAATAGATTTATATAGGGGGAAAGGGAACATATTTTCCACAGTTTAGAAGTGGAGTCCTTTTATAGAGTTCTTGTACAAGCCTACAATATTGAACAATAATGGGCAGTTGTACATTACAATTATACAAACACTTTGGTAATTTATATCCTTTTTTTGTAATTCATGACTGGATCATTTAATTCCTGAGGAGCATTATAGCATTTCAACTTTTCATGTTCAATAAACTTATTGGGTTTGCTACCTTTTTTATTCAAATGGAGAAATAGTCATGATTTAATCTAAATAAAGTGTTATTGATTGTGTTGTTTTCTAGGAATGAGTCGCACATGCTAGTTTAAAAGATTTGTTAAATTCCCAAGTCTGTTACTGATAAAAGCCTTTTGTAGATTAGTAACTTGATCAAAACGGAAAGGTATGTAACACCAATTGTTATACTATCTTTGTTTCCATCTTGCATTGTAATAACACCCATCTTAACTCTAATTAAGACAAATCATTGCCAGATGGATTTCTGGCATTGATTGCATGATATGAAATCTAGTATAACTAAAAGTTTTTGGTTTTAGTAGCATATAAATCAATTTAGAAAAATATATGTATTTGAATATAAGATAAAGTTTTAAATTATTTGGCAATAGTAAACTAAACTTTTTTTTGGTAAATTTTTATTTTCTAAAATTTCATTGAGCTCTTTTGCAATAAGAAACAAGTTACAAAAAATTAAGGTTTTTTTACCCCAATTCAAAATTATTAGGAATATAATCATAGAGGTTGAAGTATTTAAAATATTGAACCCAAAATATTTTATTAGGTAAATTCATGAATGCTGAGCATTCACTGTTAAAATATACTAATACTATTGGTAGACTGGTAGAAGCCTAAAATCAAATATTTATTAAATATTTATATCCATATCTTTTCATGGTGTGGTAATTCATTTCTCTAGCATTAAATAATATTCCATTGTTTGCATGTACTACACTTTATTTGACCTTTCACCTATGGAAGGATATCTTGGTTGCTTCCAAGCTTTTGTCAGTTATGAATAAAACTACTATAGACATCTTTGTGGGTATAGATTTCATCTTCTTTGGATAAATACCAAGAACTTCTACTGCTGAATCATCTGGCAAAAATATGTTTAGTTTTGTAAGAAGCTGCCAAGTAGTTTTCCATTCTTTATTCTCAATAGACATGGAAGAACATTTCTGTTGCTCCACATCCTCACCAACATTTCGTGTTCTGTTGTCAGTGCTCTGGATTCTTGGTATGTATTGGTGTCTCTTTTTTTTTAAGATTTTTTATTTATTTATTTGACAGAGAGAGATCACAGGTAGGCAGAGAGGCAGGCAGAAAGAGAGAGGAGGAAGCAGGCTCCCTGCTGAGCAGAGAGCCCGATATGGGACTCAATCCCAGGACCCTAAGATCATGACCCGAGCTGAAGGCAGCGGCTTAACCCACTGAGCCACCCAGGCGCCCTCTTTTTTGTTTTAATTTGCATTTTTCTGATGACATATGATGTGAAGCATCTTTTTATATGCTTATTTGCCATCTGTAATATTTTCTTTTGTGAGGTATCTGCTAAGGTCTTTGGCTCATTTTTAATCAGGTTTTTCCCCCATTGTTCAGTTTTAAGGGGTCTTTGTGTATTTTTGATTAACAGTCCTTTGCCAGATGTGTATTTTGCAAATTTTTTCTCATAGTCTGTGCTTTGCCTTTTCATTCTCTTGGCATTGTGTTTCACAGAGTAGACATTTTAAAATTCAGTGCTTGTGCTTTTGTAGCTAAAGTTATTGCCAAAACCAAGGTCATTTAAATTATGTTTCATGTTTAGGTTTATAATCCAATCTGAGTTAATTTTTGTGAAGAGTGTATGATATCTGCCTGGATTTATTTTATTTATTTTATTTTATTTTATTTTATTTTATTTTATTTTATTTTATATTTTTACATTTAGCTTCACCATTACTCCAGAACCATTTGTTTAAAAGATTGTATTTTGCTCTCTTGTATTGCTTTTGCTTTTATATTAAATATAAAATATAATTGATAATATATATTCTGTTCCTTTAATCTAGTCTTTCTGTGGTATTACAATATCTTGCTTACAATTATCCTTATGGTAAACTTTTTTTAAGATTTTATTTATTTATTTGACAGAGAGAGAGGTCACAAATAGGCAGAGAGACAGAAAGAGAGAGAGATGAGGAGAAGCAGGCTCCCTGCTGAGCAGAGAGCCCAATGCGGGACTCGATACCAGGCCCCTGGGATCATTACCTGAGCCGAAGGCAGAGGCTTAACCCACTGAGCCACCCAGGCACCCCATCATTATGGTAAACTTTGAAGTCAGTCCTCAGTCTTTGTTCTCCTTCAACACTATGTTGACTATTGTGAGTCTTTGCCTCTCCATATAAACTTTAAAATAAGTTTGTTAATATTAAAAAAAAAAGAACTTGCTGGAATACATTAATTGTATAGATAAACTTGGAAACCAGTGACCTCTTGAGCTTAGCAGGAGATAGACCATGGACATCAGTTGTCACAGTGATGCCTCTGGCAGAACCTATTGCAAATCCCTAGGCAAAATGAGACCTTAAGGATCTGAGAGAATGTCTAAGAAGTACTTGATACATCCCTTGGGTATGGTTTATTGAAGTGTCCACCTGTCTGAAAGCTGGGGAATCTAGATAAGAGAGGGAAAATTAGTTATGATAAAACATATCAACAAACAATTATGTCAAATAAATAAATAAAATCTTTTAAAAAAAGAAAAGAAAAGAAAAGTAAAACATTAAAAAATAACATTTTAATTTAAAAAATTATGTAATTTTTAAAAAAGGTTAAAAACAGCAGAACCATTTTCTTCTAACTGGAAAATACATTGTATATATATCTATCAAAAATAACTTGTCATAGGGGTGCCTGGGTGGCTCATTGCGTTAAAGCCTCTGCCTTCGGCTCAGGTCATGATCCCAGGATCCTTGGATCGAGTCCCACATCGGGCTCTCAGCTCAGCAGGGAGCCTGCTTCCTCCTCTCTCTCTCTGCCTGACTCTTCCTACTTGTGATTTCTGTCAAATAAATAAATAAAATCTTTTATAAAAAATTAAATAATAACTTGTCATGTCTGGAATCAGGAGCATATGGAAAAAATAATATCTGAGGTCAATACTTCTGCCATGTTTTGTGCCTTGTTAATATTTTTAAACAGTCAGGCAACTTTTAGCTTTATTGAAATACCTGCTAAGATACCAGCAGTGCCTTTGGGAGCCCTATGACTATAAAAATTAATTGCAAATATTCAAAATGTTTACTATGGTGTCACTATTTAGGGCCACCACCAAGTATGTTTCAGAAGTAAGCATAACTGTTACTCTTCCGTAAGGCAAAAGGGCATATTTTCAGGAGTTCCATCTGCTGTACCAGGAGGTGAATCAAGTAATGATTTTGTCTATAAAATAATTCACTTTTCAATCTAACATTCCTCATTCCACATTATAATAATAAAAACTAGGAGGAGACTAAAACAAACAAACAACTACAACTACAACAACCAGCTTTTCCTTCAGTGGAAAAGTAAATATAACCTTATGAGTAGCCTGAAATTTATTTTTAAATATTTTAAGATAAGCGTTTTTGTTAGAAAACCATATATTTTATATTACTAAGAAATAACAGGCAAAGTTTTATTAACTTCTAAAAAGTCTAGTTACTTCTATTTATCTATTAACTCATCTCTTTATGAAGTAGAACATGATCACACCTATTGTATCTACCCAAGTTTGTATGCTTTGGTTATTTTATGTTTGCTATTTCCTTGCTTAATTTTTACTATATTTGATACATAATAATATCTTTAAGTCCATCTACGGTTTCACAGAATTTGTTTGAACTTCATAAAAATGTACCATAGTTTTTGCACTGTCCTTGTTTTACTTCTCTATTAGCTTTCCAAGATTTATTCACTTTAGAGTGTGTAGCTACCATTTATATTTATTCCGCCATAATGCTATGTTTACAAATTTGTATTTATCTGTACTTTTAAAAATATCTTAATTATATACCATTTCTCATCTCACCTAACACTCATGTTACATCTACACTTATCAGATATTATGTAACTGAAAACCACAACTCAGCAACAATATAACACCATTTTTCAAAATTAAATGGCTTACCATAATTCTTTAATTCTATCCTTTATTTGTATTAGATGACCCTTTATTCTGGTATTTGGCATTGTTCATATGGAGGAAAGCTTATAAGTTGATATTCCATAAATAGAAGGATTTATTATGATTGATTATTTTCATTTAGAATGCATAGAATATGGTTGATTTAATATTTGTTTCTTACTCTCTGCCTGGAACATAGCGCTATCTATGTAATAGCCACTAAAATATTAAGTTAATTACCTAGACTTTAAACTTCATATGAATAGGAATAACATACAGAACTCTTCTCAGATTGGGAAACCTGGTTGGCTCAGTCAGTTAAACGCCTGAGCCTTTAGCTCAGGTCATGATCTTAGGGTCCTGGGACTCAGTTCTGCAACAGATTCCCTGCTTAGCCGGGAGTTTGCTTCTCCCTCACCCTGCTGCTCCCCCTGCTTGTGCTCTCTCTCACTCTCTCTCTTACAAATAAATAAAATTAAAAAAAATGAATTCTTCTCAGATAGCTAATATAGAATATCGTCTTTGTATTCATCAAAGGGAAAGTGCCATATAATAATGAAATTCAGACTACTTCAAATTCATTTTTTAAACAGTAAGAAAGTACCGGAAACAAGCCAAAAATGTCTTCAATGAATTAAAGAAATAGATTGATTTTCAATATCTTAATGTTTCTAAAATAAATTGCAAGATTTTTATACTAGATATCAGTGTAAATATTCATTATACAAGGACATTCTAAAAATAAACCCGAGAAAAATACTTGACATATATGATGACAAAAATGAGTTTGACAAAAGTCAGTTTGGGTAAAACTTACAACACCTACCACCGAAACTCTTGTTCTATAATTTAATTATTTTAATTTACAAAAATACAAAAATAATATATCAGAGTAAGTCTATTGATAGCTTTGAAGGTATGCTCTTGTCGTGCACTGTTTACTATTTAAAGGGGAATCAAATATGTGATGCTTATGGTGTGACTATATGAAAATTCAACAAGTTCAGAAGCATACGAGGAATAGAATAAAGACAAAAGATGACCCTTACTTATCCTAAAGATAGACAATGGTATATATGTGCTAGTTGGGGAGAGAATCCAGTCAGTAGATGGAGGATGTGGTAGTGGAGAAAAAAAGACACAACGTTTTGGTTGAACGTTTAGCACTATATTTAACAAAGTAAAATTGTGTGTTAATAGCCTTGAATAAAATCCAAAAAATATTTTCAATTCATTGAAGATTATTTAGGAGAAACTTGAAAAATACAACCTGAGAAGGATTCCAATAAAAGATTCATAAGCAATACAAATTTCAGAATTTTTTGTATATTTTCCCTAAAAAGCCATTTGATTTAAATTAAAAAGAATTCTATTTACCTGCCACTTAAATAAGAGGAAATTATTTGGTTTTGTAATAAGTCAATAAAATAAATTAACATATCTTTAGAAAACAGATATGCACACTAATTTAAAAATAATAGTGCTTAAGCTGTTCAGCAAACATTTGTAAAATTCCTTGCCATCAGCTAGCTCTGGAGTTCTGCTAGGTGAGTAAGGCCATGTATGTTACTACTCAGAGTACTGACGCAAAGCAATTGTCCCCTTCACATCCATTTTTTGCTGTTGATATGTCATGCTATGTTGTTTAGAGATACATAGATGGCCCTACATGAAGGCGTTTTTTTGTGTGTATATGGGGGACTGTGATTTAACATTCAAATAAGATGGCTCCTGATTTACAATGATTCAACTTATGATATATTTTGCAATGATGTGAAAGTGAAAGTGATTCAGTAGAAACTGTACTTTGAATTTTGAATTTGGGTCTTTATAAAAAGGGCCAGTGACATGTAGTATGGTGCCATCTTGTGATGCTGGGCAGTGGCAGTGAGCCACAGCTCCCAGTCAGCTAGAAGATTACAGGGGTGAACACCTGATATTCTTACAACCATTCTATATATAACCATTCTTCTTTTTTATAGTGTAATATTTAATAAATTGCAGGTGATATTTGATACTTTGTTATAAAATAGGCTTTGCTTAAGATGATTTTGCCCAAATGCAGGCAAATGTAAATGCTCTGAGTATGTTTAAATAAGCTTAAGGTAAGCTATGATATTTGATAGTTTAGGGGTATTAAATGCATTTTCAATTTTTACGTGTTTCTCTGTACACAGCCCCCTTGTAAGCTGAGGAACATCTCTATATGTATATGTAGCCTTGGTATGGCTTACATATTATTGGCATGAAAAATCTAGAACAGTACGTGTGCCATATAATTGTCTACAACATCCAACAAGTTTCTTGAAAACTTGTGCCAAAGGGGTTATGTCTTTAAGGATTCTTATTTCAGAAGGGTTCTCTCAAACGTAAGATTTTCCAGAAGTTAAGTGAAAATCTGACCAAACTAAACATTTTTCCATTTTCCCTAGTGAGCAAAGATAGCTAAAATCTATCTGCCATTTTCAACACTGTACTCAACGACTGTAATTCTAATTTAAGAACAGATTATTTATATCAAAACCACATGTTGGCCTAATCTTACACAATATTCATAAATCTTACTCAGAGCCTTGGACACTTTTATTTGTTGAGTCTATATGGTACTACGGACATTCATCACTTTTGACCTCATAGCTTCATGTATGTCTATACTTTTGAAAATACATGCATCATAGTTCCATTGTAAAATGTCTGGGTTATAAAATGTGCTATGCTATCAAAATGGTAATAAGAACATACAAATGACCTGATGTAATGAACTGGACCAGATTGCCAGATATCACTTTTCATACCAGAAAGATTCAGTGGTAAGTTTTAAAATGGCCAGCTATACTTCGACTGAATTATAACTCATTTAACTTCTTTCTTTGTGTACAGTATTATACATTAGTCAGTAGTATAGTAAATAAGTACTTTGGACAGATGTAAATATTCTGTAATAAAAAATGATTTCCTTCTTTCTTTTAGTCCTTTTTACTTGTAAGACTAGCCACAAATACCATGCCTCCCCCAAAATAATTTGCAATCCAAATTTATCTCTAAATGAATTTGTTGCACAGAAAAAAATATATATATATACACTTACAGTAGACATGTTCAAAAATAGTTACACAAAAGCAGGGCCCTAAATGTAAGCAGTATAGTTGTTTTGTTTTGTTTTGTTTTTTTCTTTAAAAAAAAAAGAGGTTATGTGAAATATTGGAATTTTATTTCGAGGCCTAGTATTTCAAGACAGTTAACTACACTTACGGTGTCAACAGCCTCTTGTTGGCAGTATGATTTTATTGGCTCCATGGAATAACAGCAAGAATTTACTATTGCTTCTTTCTTTTATGACACACACAGAAAAAAAAAATTGACACATTTGCTAAGACCAACCTGAATCATTTTAACCTATCAAAATTGATGGGAGGCCTCCACTGCCAAAGTCACTGCTGGGTTTTCACAATTCATTGCAGACAATCTGCTACTCCCATTATGATAAAGGAGAGAAGAGTCATAATCAGGGAAGGAAGCTAGATTAATACTTTTAATTATTTAGCCTGCTATAGGATTATTATTATTAGTGTCATTTGATAATTTTCTCTCATTTTATTAAACACAACTGTGAGTAATTACCCTACCTAATATTTCTCTGTATTGGCTGACTAGCTAGCAAACATTCATGAAAATATCCGGTAGCCACACATATAAAATGCTGCATTATGAATCTGTTGAATCAGAACATACCTGATCCTGTAGCTCTTTGAGGATTTGCAAATCAATTAATTCTATGTTTATTGGATTCTTCCCATACAATTAGAAAATTTATAATAGAGTCCATGAACATTATTAGTTTTACCATTTTAAACCAGCAATCACACTTTGATTTTTACAACAAAAGCAGAAATATAAACACACACATTTGGATCAGTTTTCTGTTAGTCTGTCTGGACTTCAAAATCCTATTCCTCAAGATAATGCACACCAAAGTTCTTGATTAAACAAGAAATTAGATGGCAGCTGAACACTTGATTTAATATTCTTAAAAGGACTATGCAACTTATTTCTTACATTATGACATTGTTTTACAAAGATCCACACTTTTATAATGTTAGTATTTTTTAATAATCAATAAAGTCAATTAATCATGATTAAAAATCAAACATAAAAATTTCTACTTTTTGCTTTTGCCCCCTCCATTTAGAACTTATTTATAGCCTGATAATTCAAAGGTCCCTATGTTTATGAAAATCTGGACAGAAATAGCTCTAAGATCCCATTCAGAACTTGATATTTATCTAAGTCTTTTGACTCCATTTATCCTGAGAGCAAAGAGTAGGACAAAGGATTTGAGTACTGTTAGTTTTTCTGGGAGATTATCCAAGGTAGAAAAGAATGGGAAAGTGATACAGTGATGAAGCAACTTTGTCAAAGAGGTACATTGTTGATATAATTGTTGTGGATAGAAAATGAAGGCTTGCTTTTACTGAAAGGTCCTGAGAAACTTCTTTAAGTTGTCCTCATGAAGACCTGAAAACTGACAATTTTACCTATGGTTCTTATTTCCACTTCACTGAGAGCTGTCCTCAGAGGACATTAAATCTCCTCCTACACTTTGGGGTTGTGTTGAACACATTCTAAAATGAGAGAGATAACATGAGATGCTATCAGTGTTAATGTGTTAATTTCCCATGGAACTATCCACCACAGGTTTGGCTATAATCAGGTGTTGGGCCTTGATATCAGAGGGATTTGAGGCAGTATCAGTTTAGGTTAATCATTATATCTGAAATTTCCAAAACTTCATCTGATGAAACATTGATAATATTTCTATAAATATAACAATAAATCTATAGTATTCAAATTATTTTCATAGCAATACACAGACAAAGCATCAATTGATTAATATTTAAATGTTACAAAATACTGAACTAAAAGGATTTGTTCATATAACAACGTGTAAGAAGTAGAACTTAGGTTTAGGTTAGAACTCAGGATGCATTTGAGACTCAGTTAAGAAATTGAATGGAGGGACGCCTGGGTGGCTCAGTGGGTTAAGCCACTGTCTTTGACTCAGGTCATGATCCCAGGGTCCTGGGACCGAGTCCCGCATCGGGTTCCTTGCTCGGCAGGGAGCCTGCTTCTCCCTCTGCCTCTGCCTGCCATTCTGTGTGCCTGTGCTCGCTCTCTCCCCCTCTCTCTCTGATAAATAAAAAAAAAAAAATAAATTGAATGGAGGGACGCCTGGGTGGCTCAGTGGGTTAAGTCACTGTCTTCGGCTCAGGTCATGATCCCAGGGTCCTGGGAGCGAGCCCCAAATTGGGCTCTCTGCTCAGCAGGGAGCCTGCTTCCTCCTCTCTCTCTCTGCCTGCCGCTCTGCATGCTTGTCATCTCTCTCTGTCAAATAAATAAATAAAATCTTAAAAAAAAGAAATTGAATGGATGTCTGACTATCTTATGGGTTTGCTAAAAATCAGTGACTTTGTGTTCACGTGTGGCTATGCAGGAATTTTTAACTTTCTCTAAGAAGTTATTAGATTTGATTATATAATGGCAGTAAAGGATGGGGAAAAGCAAAGTACAAACCCCATAAAGACAAAGACACTGAGTATGAGAAAAGAGTAATAGATAAGAAGAATCAATGCATTTGAGGAAAATGGGAATTGAAATACACAATGATTGTTGATTTTTTTAGATGGAGAAAACAAAACTAGCTTGCAAGAAGGAAATAACAGAAGACATGTTGTGATGTGAGACAGAATCCTGGAAAAGGCAGTAACGTGGAATAAAGGAGTAGGGAGAGCATATCAGGTAATTTGGATAGGAAGGAGTTAGGAGATAATTGCTTGATAAATTTTATATGGCCCACTTAAATGCACAGATTTCTCTTCTTTAATTTATATGGAGAACAGGGTGTCCTTTCTCTTCCCTTTCAGAGCACCAGAGGTGTACTCTTTCAGACTGAAAACCTGAAAAGCTCAGGACTCAGTTGCTTAAGCACAGCTGAGAGGACATATTTCAATTAAGATTTACATTTTGCTGTAGGTAGTAGACTGTCAAAAGTGGTTTAACCATATTTTTTCATTTAACAAGAAGACTGCAGAGAGTGTTTTCTGGTGTTGGTTCAGCGTCTTAAGAAAGTCAAGTAAACTATCTTAGAGGTTTTCATGGCTTTTTATTCACAGTTGCAAAAATTGCTGTTGGAGTTCTCACTATTAAGCCCACATTTCTGGCAGAAAGATAGAGGTAAAAGAGAATGATACCTTGTATGACTGATACTTTGTCATATGGTTACAGTGTAACTAGAAAAGAGACAATAAAATATTTGATGTTGTTTTAAGTTTCCTTGTTGTCAATCCCTCAGTGCTTTCTGATATTAAAGGAAAAAGTAGATGGATATTGACCTGGAAACTATCAACACCTGTCAGTCTCTCTTGGATAACCAATATCTCTATAATCTCTTCTTCCCAGTAAAAAAAAAAAAAAACAAAATATATTCATAACCCACACTGTGCCATCTCAAGTTACTGCACCAAGATAAAATTACAATGATTTTCAGTTGTCCCAAAAGGACAGAATACCCTCCTTATAATATCATGTCTTATAAGATAGATAATTGGCTTGCTACCAATATACCCAGATGTGACTGTGGAAGAGACAGGAAAAAAATAATAATATTTATTTATTCCTTGGGTTGACCCTGTTTGCACAGATGCATTACTATTAGAAAAGGTTGGTTTGGGACATTGGAATGAATTTACTTAATGGGTCTGTATGTAATTGGGTTGGAGGAAATTTTTAATTTCTACAAAAATTATTAGAATTCTATTTTATTCTCTTTTGTTAATTTTCACATGTTAACAAAGCCAACGTTTTTGTCTAGAAGACAAGATCTTAAATCCTAACAAAACTGAATTTTTTCCTTCTTTTTTTTTTTTTAAGTTTGAGAGCCTCATGTTCTCTCATGCTGCTTTAAATACAACTCAAAAAAAAAAAGGAGCTAAATGGGGCAGTAAGACCAACTTTTTATTTTATTTTATTTATCTTATTTTTAATTAAAAAATTAAAGATTGTATTTATTTATTTGAGAGAGATAGAGAGAGCATGAGTGGGGCAGGGGGATGTAGCTGCAGAGAGAGACTGAGAAGTATACTCCCTAATGAGCAGGAAGCCCGATATGGGGCTCAATCCCAGGATCCTGACTGAGATCATGACCAGAGACAAAGGCAGATACATGTGCAAAATCCCTTTTTTCTGTAAACAATACTTTACAAGAGATGTTTGAAAAAGTACTGGGGAATCAACTTTAATAGGAGATACAAAAATTTAATTGACTTTTGTAAAGCTACAGGGATCCAAATGATGGGAATCCCAGCCCGTTTAGGTTGTGGACCACAGAATATTCTTCTCTGTAATATTTTATTTTCATCCATGTCTACTAACTCCAGTCCAAGTTCACTGATCTCTTTTTAGATAGTGCAAAACATGGCAAAGAATATCAAACAAGTGCCCAATATTCTACATTTATTACATCATTCTAACATATAGAAGTGTGTTATCAAGGCTGGTTCTGTGAACAAAACTAGTTATGCTAAAGTGTGTTTTGTTCTCCAAGAAATTAAATGCATGATTATCACACAATTACAAAATACTTGTTTAAAGAATTTTTATTCAAAAATTAATAAGAGAAGCAGATATTAAAACTATTTCACATGGTTATTTGGGATATAAGCAGAGTTGTGCAGCAAAAGTGCTCTGGACCCATAATTTGGGTTATAGAATTTATGTTTTCTAATGAAAAATTACTAACTTGCATTGTTGTTAACAAGAATCTTGTGCATTACCATCAGTTTTCTACATTTTAACCTCTTGCCATGCAGTTTGTAAATAACTTTGTCAATAGCAAGCTAATAAACGGGGTGACTCCAATGGATTGAGATAATCTCCAGAGTTTCTGCTACATAATGCCCAGGACTCCATTGAAAGGACACCTAAGAATTTATTTTGCCCAAAAATTTGATCATTTTTTTTCACTCTCCTTACCTATTTTCCAAACCTAGTCCTTTTGCTTCACCTTTCAGTCTACGTACAACCCTGTATCCGAATGACTTGTTAATTCTGGGAATGTCTTGCAGATTAATTTGCTTTCCAGAGGTGGTTCCTCTAATTGATGTCTAAGAACCCTAATTAGTTAAGAAAACTTTTTTTAACATTTTCATTGCTATTTATTATTATCATTATTATTATTGCTAATATCTCTATTATAAATAATTCACAAGGGCATCTTTCTGACAAAAGACAAAGAGCTTGCTACTAGTAGAAAAAGTACATTTGACTCTCAGTGAAAGTGGTAAAGGGATTCGAGAAAATAAGGCAAAGCACTGGAATTATGTGTTAAAACTTTAAATATTATAGACACATTTACTTAATTTCTAATACTGTTGTTTCTTATAATTAAATAAGATGTTTTCCATGAACCACGCATTACAGCAAATATATTGTTTATACAGATTAAATTTTCATCAAAAGGGACGCCTGGGTGGCTCAGTTGGTTAAGCAGCTGCCTTTTGCTCAGGTCATGATCCCAGCGTCCTGGGATTGAGTCCCGCATCGGGCTCCTTGCTCGGCCGGGAGCCTGCTTCTCCCTCTGCCTCTGCCTGCCATTCTGTCTGCCTGTGCTTGCTCTCTCGCCCACTCTCTCTGATAAAGAAATAAAATCTTAAAATAAATAAATAAATTTTCATCAAAAAATTGTAAATGTATTTTATTGTAGGATCATGATCAGCATTTTGCAGATGAGAAAAGTGAAATTTAGGAAAGTATGTCTCTTCAAATCCCTCATACAATATCTGGCCTAGATAGAAGGATATACTATCACAATTGAGGAAGATAATTGAGATTACTTAAAATGAAAAACTTTACTGTATAGGGTTTTTTTAAAGTTTGCCACAGATTAAGATTCTTTTAAAATATATATATCTATTTTGTGTAAAGAGAATGCACTGAGAAGTAAAAAGAATGTAATATATCAGTGCTACCAACTAATGGCTATAATATCATCACCTTATTTATGAACAATGAAACAGCTTGCAATATTTAAATCAATTTAAATAAATTCCTATTTATTTTATATATTTATAAATTTAAATAAATTCCTATTTATTTATTATTAAAGAGATTCCTCTAACAAACAGTATGTTTTGAAGGTTGCTAGCAGGAAAGTGTTGTACTACATAAAAGTAATCAGAAAATGTGATCTAAAATTCTGCTTTCAAGGGCGCCTGGTGGCTCAGTGGGTTAAAATTCTGCTTTCAAGAAGCTATAACAGTAAGTACTGAGCATTAGCTATTATATGCTATGGATGAATAACTGAAATCTACATTTGAAACTAATGGTACTCTATATGTTAACTAATTGAATTTTAAAAAGTTAATTAAAAAACCCACTATTTTATAAAACAATATTCCCAACAGGCTCTTTTGCTTTAAAATACTCACTTTGTAATGAGAGTCATTACTTTTGTCTAGCCAATTCTTACATCACTGTTTATCCCTTCCCTGCTTTATCCCTTACCAGTATCAATAAAGGCTCACTTGGGTTACCTAGAAGCCATGAGAAAGCTTGTAATAGATCTGGCTGGTTTTCACCAGCAATTTGACCACCATGTGCACAGGGAAGTCTATTGATAAAGGCTTTATTGCAATAAATTGCAAATACATGGATGATTTTGAATTCTCTTTCTTGAGGTCTTGTTTCATGATAATAAATTTAGGGTGGCTTATTGGTATGGATGTTATTAACATATTTTCATAGTTCTAAGTACATGGAATTGTAAAATAGATTAATGAATGTGGCATTGCTGACAACTGTCCTCATTTTGAAATCAAATTACAGTGTACTAAGATGAGGAAGCAAAGCAGATTTGGTATAATGAGTGAACTGATTTAAAAAAGTCTTAGGGGTATGATCAGACTATTGGGTAATTCAGTAGAAAAATGTCAACTGATTGAGATTCTGTGTTCCGTAATTTCAGAGAGAAGTTAAGATAAATAAGTAACACGAAAAGACTAGGAAGCCAAACATAAGTGATAATTTTGTGCCAGGGTTTGTATACATCTGTTTACCTTCTTGCTTTACCACTAAGGTTGCTCCTAGAGGAGAGTTTAAATATGTGTTGGAGCTAATCTCTGTGGATTACACAAGAAACCACATCCTACAGCTCTCCCTGAAACAGCCCTTATAATTTCAATGTAATTTGGTTTTTGCATTTTTAGAAATAACAAAATACTTTGCAAACTCATCTACTTTATTACCACCACAAGTGAGTCAGCTGACTCCACATTTTAACACAGTGACAGTCACAGAGGAATGGAGGAATGAGTAGAGTTATCAATCTATGTGCTTTTAAGAAGTATGACAGGGTAGCAGCTATTTCCAGGAACCAAAACATGGGTCAGCAGCTGTGCAGGAAAAGTGATGGAATAAATGACTCATTTCAGAGGAGTTCTATAACATATTAGTTCTATAATGTATCTTCAGCACCCAATTACCCGCTTTGATCTAAAGATAAGGATTTACAGTTAAGGTCCCATTTATGATTTGACTGGTAGGGTCTGAATCATGTTTACTATTGTTTTGACTATTACTTGAAACCTATAGTAGTACTTGGGATATGTGTTGTGTATTCTGTGAACATGTGCTATTTTTAGATTAGATAATTTCTGTCTCGAACCCCTGTTAATTTGTTTGTTTTTGTTTATTTCATAGTGGTTTCAGTAAATGGATATATCTGAAAAATTGCAAAGTCACATTTAAAATAAGTTATTATTATATATAGCATGGAATTGCACATTCCTCCTTTGAATCCGACAGAGCTTCACCATATCCTTAGAAATTTGAGAAAAACACGCTATTATTTTTCTTTATAAAATTTGTCCTGTTAGGCTGTGATGGTTGTCATCAGCAGTAACTCCTCTGAAGGCTTTGTCAAAAGAGTTGAAAAAATTGGAAAGGTGTGAATGAAGCTGTTTGCTGAATATAAAGAAAAGAGCATTGAAGTACAATTCACACTCTTACTTCTCCTTCTATGCTTTCAGATGTTTGACATTTAAAAATTTTGCTTCTAGAAGAGATGCCCTATATAATTCTTACTTTAAGGAGCAAGTTGCTTTTATAATTTTTTTATTATTCTACCATTCAAGTATTTCCATTTAAATTAAATTAAATACCATTAAAAAAATTAAAAGTGCAGCCGGTATTCAATTCCTGGGCTAAATAATTTTAGAAAGCTTTGTGTTATTGAACCTACAGGGTTTTTCTGTAATTTTAACTCTTTCTTTCTGTGATTTTTCCCATTAGTTACGTAAGTGACTGCAATATAACAGGCATTTAGGATAAAGAAGGACTGAATAGAACAATCCTTGGCCTCATGAAGTTGAGAATCTAGCAAGGGAGTCAAACAATTCAATCATTCAGAGACAATTTATTGAGTGCCTGGCCTAAGATGAGCACAACAAAACCCCAGCCCAGAGGAATCATTTTAATGGGAGAGATAGATAATAGGTAAGCCAACTTAAAAAAAATATCGTACTGGTTTTTCTTTAATAGTGATGCATATTTGAACTAAATAAGCACATTTTAAAAAGAGCAGTGATTGAGAAGAGGTTTTGTAACTGAGTGGTCTGAAAGGGCCTCCCTGAAAAAGTCTGTTTTGAACAGATTTCTGAATAATATCAGCTAGGAAGCTGCGTAAAAATCTCAGGGATGGGTGATTTTCCCAGTCAAAATCTGTAAAGTCTCCAAAGTCACAATAGAGCTATAAGTTTCTCTAATAAAGTAACTTCTGACAAAGAATGAGAAGAAATAACTAACCCAGGTTTGAAAGAAAAGGGACAGACTTTCTATGGAATTCATATTTAATTAAAGCTCTAAAGGACAAAAATACAGTAGAGCAAAATTCTGGTGACGCTGATATACCTAATGAAAGTTCATAAACAAGGTGTGGGTAGCAAAGAGTGTGTGGGAATGTTGATAAGAACAGTGGGGAATGGGGCGCCTGGGTAGCTCAGTGGGTTAAGCCGCTGCCTTCGGCTCAGGTGATGATCTCAGGGTCCTGGGATTGGGTCCAGCATCGGGCTCTCTGCTTGGCAGGGAGCCTGCTTCCCTCTCTCTCTCTCTCTCTGGCTGCCTTTCCATCTACTTGTGATTTCTCTCTGTCAAATTAATAAAACCTTTAAAAAAAAAAAGAACAGTGGGGAAGAGTTATCCCTGAACATGTTCTTAAATGAAGCAATTCTTGTGTTGTTTTAAAGGGTAAACTGGAGTTTGCCTAAGTGATTAGAGAAGGATGCCTCAGCTTATGGAAGTTCAAAGCCATAAAGATGTGATAAACTACTGCAGATATTTTCATGTATATTTGTTGTTGCTTCTAGTAATGGTGATCTAAAAACTCCTACTTAAGACAACTAAAAATCCAGACAAAATGGCTTTTAAAGTTAAAAATATCAGAATGATTATAAAAATAAGTGAGGGATTACTGGGCCAAAATACGAAATACAATGAGAGCCTAGACATATATGCCCTGAAGCCATTTTAGCTATGAGAGCATTTGAAACTGCTAAAACACACTGAGCTGTGTTTTTAATAGACTCTTGATACTAGAGAAACAAAATTCAAAATCCAGCAGCAATCAAATTTGAGGACTTTGGTACAACCCAAATTTAAGTTGAGATCCCCAAAACACGAAGAGAAGCATAAATAAGACTATAGCCTACCTTGCCTTCTGTGTAAACTGAGAAAGTCAATCACTGAATTTGGAGTATGACCGTCTTGTAGAGTCTCAGATATAAGAGAAAATCCTGCCAAGGAGGACCATACCATTATTATAGCTCTTAATTATCCCTACTCAATAAGAGTTTCAAATATAATGTCTTGAACATAGCAAAATGGAACAAAGCACACAAAGAAAACCCATTAACAAGATTTGATAGACAAAATGGGATTAAGTATGATGTTAAAATGATCAATAAAGATTGTAAAATGGCTTGATTACTCTGCTCAAAGAAATGAGAGGGGAAGCAAATTGAACAAAAAACTGAAACTAAAAATGATATTGAGAAATATTTTATAAATGAACCAAATGGACTCTAGAACTTTAAAGATATGACAGCTAATTTAAGATACCACAGGGGTGCCTGGGTGGCTCACTTAATTAAACCTCCAGTTCCATTTCCTTTTTTTTAACACCTTAATTTTATTTTATTTCTTTCATTTTGGCTCAGGTCATGATGTCAGGGTTGTGAAATAGAGCCCAGAGTTGGGCTCTGTGCTGAGCCTGGAGCCTGCTTAAGATTTTTTTCCCTTCTTTTTCTATCCCTCCCTGCGCTCTCACTTGCTTGCTCTCTCTTGCTTGCAAATAAATAGATAGATAGATAGATAGATAGATAGATAATAGACAAAGCAAAATAAAAGCAGATTATGAAAATAAATATAAAGATTTTGAAATGAAAACAAGGTCAAAATAAAATAGAGAAGAACTACACAGCTAAAAGTTCATTCAGAAAATCTACTCTTAAAGAAGTCAGTATGACACAATGTTAAGATATCAAAAGATTTGAGCATGTACTTTACATAAAGGGTAATCCAAATGGCCACTCATATATAAAAACTCTTTATCTTTATTATGAATCTGGAATTAAATTAAATTAAATTAAAAATAAATTAAAACCTAAAATGACATACTATTACACACTTACCATATTGGGCAACAGTAAAATTGTCTTGCAAGAATGTGAAAAAATGAAAATGCCCATAATAAAAACAATTGAAGTAAGTTTGACAATATTTAGAAAACTTAAAAATAAAAATAAAAATTTGGTCCTAGAAATACAACATGGAATTAAATGAATATTTTCACCAGGATATGCAAACAGATGATTATAGCTATTTCATTCATAACAGCAGATCAGTAGTGGTCTATTTGCACAATGTTACATTAAATAAGAGAGAATAACTGGGAGGAGCGGCTAGGTTGTACTCATAAACAGATCTTCTATTGTGCTGATTATGTTCTATTTCTCAAAATCTTTAAGTTAAAAAAGTTTTCAAATTTATATCTAGATAGATAGATGATAGATAGACAGATATCCCAGAAGCTGCAATGCTAGGCTAAGACCAGGCTTTAAAGGGCTTTTCTATACTCTACTAAATACTTGAAACCATTCATTATATTATAGCTCAGTGTTCAAATCTCCATTTGTTTCCTCAGTTTCCTAATATTTATCTTAAGGTGACCTGATCCAGACTTTTGATCACCTTTGTCTAAATATTTCTATTTAAACAAAGTCCTTTTTAACACTGAGAGACTAAAACTTAGAAAAATATTCTGATTGTAATCTCACTAGAGTGGAAAATATATACTTACCCATTAACTAATGATATCCATGTCTACATTAGATCCATGACATTTTTAATTCTTGGGAGCTTTTGGTTAAATGAATTTTTTAAGCTTCCTTTAAATGAAGCTTTAAGCCATCACCACATGAATAAAATTAAAGAACTAAATGAAAACAGCCCAAGTATTTACAGAGTAATAGAATGTGCAGTGGAAAGAGTACAATTCTGAAATCATAAAGCCTAAATTAGTGTGATGCATCTTTACTAGCCATGTAATCATAAACCAGTTATCTAAATGTGTTAGCCTCAGTTTTTTCACCCATGAAATGGTGATGATAATACTTATTATGCAGAGTTGTTGTGTGGATGAAATGAAGCATGGAGCATGAGAGTCTCATATTCCATGCTAAAATGATAGCTATTTTTATACTTATAATAATTCTAATAATAGTAATTAAATTGTTCAAAATTTTAATATTCATTTATATTGAGGCATTGTATTGCCTATTCATAGACACATTTACCAAAATAAATTTCATTTTACTTTACCCCCACTGAGGATATATATTCCCTAATTCAATATGAATCTCATTATGAATAATAATTATCATAATAAATATGCTGATTTTTCTTCTATTTATTTTTAGGGAGGTATCCTTTACTGTTGAACATAAAGAAACTTAAGCAAGTCTGTCTTATTCAAAATTTGCATGCTGCTTTCTTAAGAAACTAGATTATAGAGTTGTATGAAATAAATTAATGCAGTTAAGACATTTATGTTTGGAAAACTGGGTGGTCAGTTTAGTATTTCAAAAGAAGATTTTAAATTTAAACCTTAAAACTGAGCTCTTTCAGCCTTATTTATAGACCATCCTACATGCTTCATAAGTACTCCTTCATTGTATACTAAGTAATAGTGTTTGTCACAGTGTATATATCGAAAATGGATTTTATATTCTATTATTTCAGAGTTAGTTGCAGTTTCTACTTCCTTAGTTCCTTTTTTGAAAAATAGATTAATTCTACAAAAAGTTTTTTCCAGCTTTATTGAAAAAAAATCGACATTATAATTTGTAAATTTAAGAAATGATTTCTTATAACATTGCAAATTTTTAACATTGTGTAAATTGTGTACAATTTGATAAATTGGTATACATCTTTATTGCAATATATTCTACATAAAAATGTTAATACATCTACTATCTCGTATAGTTGCCACTGTTTTTTATGCATGTATCGTAAGGAATTTTAAGATCTACTCTCTTAGCAACTTTTATGTATATAGTATAGTAGAGATAAACTTCAGAGGTCTTGTGGCTTTTGTTCCAGACTGCCTCAATAAAGTGATTATCTCAATAAACTAAGTCAAATTATTATTTTTTTTGGTTTCCCAGTGCATATAAAATATTATGTTTCCCAGTACATATAAAAAATAAACACTATACTGTACTGTTCAAAATCATTATGTTTTTAAAGAAAAACAATGTATATACCTTAAGTAAACTAATTCTGAGTTTTCAGTGCATCATAATTACTGATCACAGATCACCATAACAAATACAATAATAATGAAAAAACTTGAAATATTGCAAGAATTACCAACATGTGACAGAGAGACACAAAATTAACAAATGTTGTTAGAAAAATAGTGGCAGCAGACCTTTTATACAAGATTGCTATAAACTTTCAACTTGTAAGAATGTGATATATGCAAAGTTTAATAAAGGGAAGCACAATAAAAAAGTGTGTATATTTTATTTACTATGATCATCATGCTGTACATTAGATCCCCAGAACTTTTTCATTTTATAGTTGCAAGTTTGCACCCTTTGACCACCTTACTCCACCCCAGGTTCACCCCTTGTCAACTCAACTCTAAGTTTCCATTAGTTTGCCTTTTCCTCAGATTCTGTATGTAAGGGATATCATAATACATAAATTAAAAAAATATATAAAATCTTTGAAATATTTCACTTAGTATAATACCTTCAAGATCCATCCATGCTGTTGTAAATGGCAGTATTTCTTAATTTTTCATGGTTAAGTAGTATTCCATAGTATATATTTACCATACTTACTTTATTCATTCATCCATTAATGGATACTGAAGTTATTTCCATCTCTTGCTTAGAGTTAATAATTTTGTAATAAACATAAGAGTGCAGATATGTCTTTGAGCAGTGACTTCGTTTCCTTTAGCTATATACCTAGAAGTGGGATTACTGAATCATATGGTAATTTTACTTTTAATAATATGAATAATCTCCATACTGTTTTCCATACAAATTTATATCCCTATCACAGTGCATAAGTTCCCCATTTTCCCCAATATTTACCAAAATTTGTTAGTTTCAATTTTTTGGTAGTATATATTCTAATAGGTAGTAATATCTTGCTGTGTTTTTCAGAGGTAAACAACAACAACAACATAATGACTTTGCCCTGAGTTTTTTACGTTGAGCACTTTTTAATGCTCCTGTTGGTCATTTATATAACTTTTTTGAAAAAAAAAGTCTATTGAGATCCTTTTGCTATTTTTTTAATTATATATTTTTTTCTATTTGTATCTGTTGGTTATTAACCTCTTTTCAGATATAAGATTTGTAAGTATTTTCTTACATTCTGTGGATTGTGTTTTCATTCTCTCTTTTTTTTTTGGCAATGCAGAAACTTTAGTTTGATGTAATACCATTTATTTATTTTTGCTTCTTTTGCTTGTGTTTTTGGCCTGGTATCCAAAAAACTATTGGCAAGACCAATGTCAAGGAGAATTTTTCCTATGTTTTCCTATAGGAAATTTAGTTTCATGCATCACCTTTAAGTCTTTAATCTATTTCAAGTTAAGACTTATGAGTGATATAAGGTTCCAGTGTCATACTGTTTATGTGACTATTCAGTTTTAAATATCATTTATTGAACAGACTATCTTTACCCATTACATATGTTGGCCCCTGTCAAATATTAGGTGACTGTATGAAAGGATTTATTTCTGGACTCTCAATTCTGTTCTACTTGTTTATTGGTCTGTTTTTATGCCAGTATACTTTATTGTTTTGAGCATGAGGGCTTTGAAGTATAGTTTCAAATCAAGAAGTGTAATTTCTCTTCTTCATTCTTTCTCAGAACTCTTTGATTATTTGTTGTCTTTTATGGTCTCATATAAATTTTAGGATTCTTTACTTACTTCTGTAAAAAAATAATATTGGATTTTTTTTAAGATTTTTAATTTATTTATTTGACAGAGAGAGATGACAAGCAGGCAGAGAGGCAGGCAGACAGAGAAGAGGTAGCAGCTTCCTGCTGAGCAGAGAGCCTGATGCGGGGCTCGATCACAGGACCCTGGGATCATGACCTGAGCCGAAGGCAGCGGCTTAATCCACTGAGCCACCCAGGCGTCCCTAACATTGGATTTTTGATAGGAATTGGATTTACAGATGGCTTTGGGTAGTATGGACATTTTAACAATGTTAATTCTTACCATTCATAAATATGAGCTATCTTTCCATTTGTGTCTCCTTCAATTTCTTTATCAATGTCATTGTTTATGGAGTACAGATCTTTCATCTTCTTAGTTAAATCTATTCCTAAGTATTTTATTATTTTGATGGTATTGTGAATTAGATTGTTTTCTTTATTTTTTCAGATAGTTCATCATTAGAGTGTTAAAATGCCCCTGTCTTGTGCTTACTTTGGCAGCACATATACTAAAATTGGAATGATGCAGAGAAGGTTAGCGTGATCACTGAACAAGGATGACATGAAAAACTGGGAAGCATTCCATATTTAAAAAAATGAAACAAAACAAAATTCTTGTCTTTTATATATTGATCTTGTATTTGGAAGCCTTACTGAATTTGTTTATTCAAATTTTTTTGTAAAGTTTTTAGGATTTTTTAACATGTAAGTTCATGTTATCCAAAAAAAGAAAATTTTACTTCTTCCTTTTCTTTTCTTTTCTTTTTTTTTTTTTGGAGTCTCTTATTTCTTTGGGTTCCTTGTTTCTCTGGCTAGGACATCCAGTACTATGTCAAATGAGAGTAGTGAAAATGGACACACTTCGTCTTTTTTCTGATCTTTAAGGGGAAAACTTTCAAACTTTTTTGATTGAATATGAGATTAGTTTGGGCTTGCAATATATTTTTTCTCTAATGGATTTTTAATTATTTTTTTTAATTTTTTATAAACATATAATGTGTTTTTATCCCTAGGGGTACAGGTCTGTGAATCACCAGGTTTACACATTTCACAGCACTCACCATCACTCACCATAGCACCTGCCCTCCCCAATGTCCATACCCCCACCATCCTCTCCCAACACATCTCCCCCCAGCAACCCTCAGTCTGTTTTGTGAGATTCAGTCTTTTATGGTTTGTCTCCCTCCCAATCCCATCTTCTTTTATTTTTCTTTTCGTACGTCCGAAACCGCCTATGTTGCATCTCCACTTCATCATATCAGGGAGATTATATGATAGTTGTCTTTCTCAGATTGATTTATTTCGCCAAGCATAATACCCTCTAGTTCCATCCACGTCATCACAAATAGCAGGATTTCATTTCTTTTAATGGCTGCATAGTATTCCATTGTACATATATACCACATCTTATTTATTGATTCATCTGTTGAAGGACATTTAGGTTCTTTCCATAGTTTAACTATAGTGGACATTGCTGCTATAAACATTTGGGTGCATGTGCCCATTCAGAATGCCACGTTTGTATCTGTAGGGTATATACCCAGTACTACAATCACTGGGTCATAGGCTAGTTCTATTTTTAGCTTTTTGAGGCACCTCCACGCTGTTTTCCAGAGTGGTTGCACTAGCTTGCATTCCCACGTACAGTGTAGGAGGGTTGCCTTTCTCCACATCCTCGCCAGCATCTGTCATTGACTGACTTGTTCATTTTAGCCATTCTGAAAGGTGTGAGGTGGTATCTCATTCTGGTTTTGATTTGTATTTCCCTGATGCCAAGTGTTGTGGAGCATTTTTTCATGTGTCTGTTGGCCATTTGGATGTATTCTTTGCAGAAATGTCTGTTCATGCCCTCTGCCCATTTCTTCATTCGATTATTTGTTCTTAGGGTGTTGAGTTTGATAAGCTCTTTATAGATTTTGGATACTGGCCCTTTATCTGGTATGTCATTTGCAAATATCTTCACCCAGATAACTTCTGACAGTCATCTTTTGGCTTTGTTAACTGTTTCCTTTGCTGTGCAAAAGCTTTTTGATCTGATGTAATCCCAAGAGTTCATTCTTGCCCTTGCTTCCCTGGCGATGTTCCTAGGAAGAAGTTGCTGCTGCTGAGGTCAAAGAGGTTGCTACCTTTTCTCTCCTCAAGGATTTTGATGGATTCCTTTCTCACATTATGCTTCTTCATCCATTTCCAGTCTATTTTCATGTATGGTGTAAGGAAATGGTCCAACTTCATTTTTCTGCATGTGGCTGTTCAATTTTCCCAACACCATTTGTTGAAGAGGCTGTCTTTTTTCCATTGGACTTTTCTTCCTGCTTTGTTGACGATTAGTTGACCATAGAGTTGAGGGTGTATTTCTGGGCTCTCTATTCTGTTCCATTGATCTATGACTGTTTTTGGGACAGTTCCCTACTATCTTGATGATGACAACTTTGTAATAGAGCTTGAGGTCTGGAATTGTGATGCCAACAACTTTGGCTTTCTTTTTCAATATTCCTCTGGCTATTAGAGGTATTTTCTGGTTCCATATATATTTTAGGACGATTTGTCCCATTTCTTTGAAAAAAATGGACGAGATTTTGATAGGGATTGCATTAAATGTGTAGATTGCTTTAGGTAGCATAGACATTTTCACAATATTTGTTCTTCCAATACAGGAGCATGGAACATTTTTCCATTTCTTTGTGTCTTCTTCAATTTCTTTCATTAGTACTTTAGAGTGTTCTGAGTATAGATTCTTTGTCTATTTGGTTAGGGTTATTCCTAGGTATCTTAGGGTTTGGGGTGCAATTGTAAATGGGATTCACTCCTTAATTTCTATTTCTTCAGTCTTGTTGGCTTAAAAAAAAATGCAACCAATTTCTGTGCGTTGATTTTATATCCTGACACTTTACAGAAATCCTATACAAGTTATAGCAGATTTCGAGTGGAGTCCTTTAAGTTTTCCACATACAGTATCATATCATCTGAAAACAGGGATAGTTTGACTTCTCTTTTGCCAATTTGGCAAAATTTGGATGCCTTTAATTTCTTTTTGTTGTCTGATTGCTGAGGCTAGAACTTCTAGTACGATGTTGAATAGCAGTGGTGATAACAGACATCCCTGCCGTGTTCCTGATTTCAGGGGAAAAGTATTCAGTTTTTCTCCATTGATAATGATATTTGCAGTGGGTTTTTTATAGATGGCTTTGATAATATTGATAATATGTGCCCTCTATCCCTACACTTTGAAGAGTTTTAATCAGGAAGGGATACTGCACTTTGTCAAATGCTTTTTCAGCATCTATGGAGAGTATCATATGATTCTTGTTCTTTTTTTATTGATGTGTTGTATCACATTGATTGATTTGCAGATGTTGAACTAACCTTGTAGCCCTGGAATAAATACCACTTGGTCCTGGTGAATAATCCTTTAAATGTACTGTTGAATACTATTGCCTAGTATTTTGGTGAGAATTATCGCATCTGTGTTCATCAAGTATATTTGTCTGTAGTTCTCTTTTTGATGGGATCCTTGTCTGGTTTTGGGATCAAGGTGATGCTGGCCTGAGTAAAAAAGAGTTTGGAAGTTTTCCTTTCATTTCTATTTTTTTTTTTGGAACAGTATCATGAGAATAGGAATTAATTCTTCTTTAAATGTTTGGTAGAATTCCCCTGGGAAGCCATCTGGCCCGGGGCTTTTGTTTGTTTGGAGATTTTTGATGACTGTTTCAATCTCCGTACTGGTTATGGGTCTGTTCAGGTTTTCTATTTCTTCCTGGTTCAGTTGTGGTAGTTTATATGTCTCTAGGAATGTATCCATTTCTTCCAGATTGTTGAATTTGTTGGCGTAGAGTTGCTCATAGTATGTTCTTATAATTGTTTGTATTTCTTTGGTGTTAGTTGTGATCTCTCCGCTTTCATTCATGATTTTATTTATTTGGGTTCTTTCTCTTTTCTTTTTGATAATTCTGGAAAGGGGTTTATCAATCTTATTAATTCTTTCAAAGAACCAGCTCCTAGTTTCATTGATTTGTCTATTGTATTTTTGTTGTTGTCGGTTTTTTGTTGTTTTTGTTTCTTTGTTTATTTGTTTCTGTTTCATTGATTTCTGCTTTGATCTTTATTATTCCTCTTCTCCTGCTGGGTTTAGGCTTTCCTTGTTGTTCTTTCTGCAACTCCTTTAGGTGTAGGGTTATGTTGTGTATTTGAGATCTGAGAGAGAAGCGTGGTTGCACACGTCTGTCACTGCGCTCCCCAGGAGCAAGTCTGGGGAAGGCGCAGCACGCTGCCCCCCGAGAAGAGAAGGAGCCATTGGCCTTGTGGTTGGGAAAAGGTCGGGAAGTAGGATAGCCTGCCGTGGCAGGGACAGCAGGCCGGGGCAAGACAAGTGTCACCTACTCCCTGTGCGGAGAGAAGAAGCCTGGCTGGTAAGGAGACATGAGGGGATGACAAAGGCAGGGAGGCATGCTCCACGCTGAGGAAGGAGCCTGGGCAGAAGGCAGGCCTGTCCTGTGCCTGTGGTCCCAAGGGGACAGTATCTCCTTGACCACCTGTCTGTAGGGCAGACTTGGACTTGCTACCAGGTGCCATACCCGGAACTCGCAGAAACAAATCCCTCGAGAAAAGGGTAGTCAGATGCCATCTTCCTCCAAGATGTGACAGCGGTTTCGGTGGCAGGGGGTTTGCCGAGGAAGGAGTGGGGACAATCCCCCAAAGCTCCCCATTCCAGGGAACGGGCAGTGTTCAGGGATACTGTCGCCTCTCCTCTCCTGTGGGGAAGGCACTGGCCTTGTCCGCGAGTCCACCTGAGGGCCAGTGCCAAAGGCCAAGCGTTGCCTAAACCGGAAGATGGTAGTGTACATAGAGTGCCATCCTATGCTATGCACGCTACTGCACGTTTGTGGCTGTGTCTGCTTAGTTCGTCATGGCAGGGTGAACCCAGGACGCGAACATGGAACCCAGGAAAGCAAGTCCCAAGAGGCACCAGCTCTCCCGCAGCTCTTCTTCCCTCACGCGACTAAAGCCTTGCTGAGGAAGCAGCGGCGAAGTGCTGTTCGCTCCAAGCCAAAGCCTCTGCGAAAGCACAGCATTCGCTGAGAAATGTTCTTCGGGCTGCTGCTGCTTGCCTGAGCCAAGTCTTGCGGTGGGAGAGAGCCGCATACAGCGAAATCCTCTTTGCCTGGGCATCTCCCCTGGAAAGCACAGCATTCCTTGGGAAATCAGAGTTGGGTTTGGGGATGCTGCTTCTGCTTGCCTGACCTAGTCTCCACAGCACGGTGGAAGATACCCGCATGGAGAGAAAAACTCTTTGCCCTAGCATCCCCTCTGCCTGAGAGAGAAGCATGGTCGCACACGTCTGTCACAGCGCTCCCCAGGAGCAAGTGTGGGGAAGGTGCAGGACGCCGCCCCTGGGGAAGAGAAGGAGCCGATGGCCTTAGGGTCGGGAAACGCTCGGGAAGCAGGATAGCCTGCCGTGGCACGAACAGCAGGCCGGTGGCAAGACAAGTTCCCCCGCTCCCTATGCGGAGAGATGGAAGCCTGGCTGCTAAGGAGACATGAGGGGACGACTAGGGCAGAGCCCCGTGCTCCACTCAGAGGAAGGAGTCTGGGGAGAAGGCAGGCCTGTCCTGTGCCTCTGGTCCCAAGGGGACAGCATCTCCTTGGCCACCTGTCCCAAGGGCATACGAGCTTGCCACCAGGTGCCATACCCGGAACTGGCAGAAACAACCCCATGGAGAAAGGGGCCGTCAGATGCCGTCTTCCACCCAGATGTGGCAGCATTGTGGCGGGGAAGGAGTGGACAATTCCCCACAGTTCCCCCATCCCAGTGCACGGGCCGTGTGCAGGGATCCTGTCGCCTCCTCTCTCCTGTCGTGAAGGCACTGGCATAGACAGCAAATCTGCCTGAGCGCCGGAGCAAAAGGCAAAGCCTTACCTACCCCAGGAGATGGTAATAGGCCTAGAGTGCCATGCTAGGCCACACACGCTGCTGCAGGGTTGTGACTGTGTCTGCTTAGTTCAGCTTAGCAAGGTGAAACCCGGGCCCGAACTTGGAGCCCGGGAAAGCAAGGCCCAAGAGGCACCAGCTCTCCTGCGGCTCTTCTTCCCTGCCGCGACAGAGCGAAGGACCAAAGCCTTGCTGAGGAAGCAGCAGTGAAGTGCCCTTCGCGCCATGCTGAAAACATCTGCGAAAGCATAGCAATCGCTGAGAAATCAGAGTAAGTTCTGTGGGCTGCTTTTGTTGCTTGCCTTAGCCTAGTATTAGCAGCACGATTTGAGAAACCCGCATAGAGTGAAAGCCTCTTTGCCAGGGCATCCCCTCTGGGAAAGCACAACATTCTTTGGGAAATCAGAGTCGGGTCTACGGGATGCTGCCTGTTTCTTGCCGGAGCTAGTCTCCACAGCACGGTGTAATAAACCCGCATGGAGCGAAATCCTCGTTGCCTGGGTATCCCCTCTGCCTGAGAGAGAAGCGCGGTTGCGCCTTGGAAAGAGCCTGAAGGCAAGGAGCACGTCTTTCACTGCAGAGCGACAGAAGCCTGGCTGCTAAGGAGACACGAGGGGAAGATTAGGACAGGGGAAAGGGCTCCAGTCTGAGGAAGGAGTCTGGGCAGAAAGCATGCCTGTCCTGTGCCTTTGGGCCCAAGGAGACAGCAGCTCATTGGCCACCTGTCCATGGTTGAGACATGAGCTTGCCACCAGGCGCCTACCCTGAACTCGAGAAAGAACTCCCAGAAAGAACTGGCCATCAGATGCCATCTTCTTCCAGGATGTGGAAGCTTGGAGGAAGCACGGGGTTTAAGGGGAAGGAGTGGGGGAAGTCCCCCAAGCTCCCTATTCAGTGAACGGGCAGTGTGCAGGGATCCTGTTACTTCTCCTTTCCTGTGGGGAAAGCACTGGCCTAGTCCGTGAGTTCACCTGAGCGCCAGAGTAAAAGGCCAAGCGATGCCTACACCGGGAGATGGTAGTGTGCATAGAGTGCCATCCAAGCTACCCACGCTACTGCACGGTTATGGCTGTGTCTGCTTAGTTCGGCATGGCAGGGTGAACCCAGGACGCGGACATGGAGCCCGGGAAAGCAAGGCCCAAGAGGCACCAGCTCTCCCGCAGATCTTCTTCCCTGACGTGACTGAAGCCTTGCTGAGGAAGCCGCGGCGAAGTGCTGTTCACTCCAAACCAAAGCCTCTGCAAAAGCACAGGAAGCAGGATAGCCTGCCCTGGCACAAACAGCAGGCCGGTGGCAAGACAAGTGTCCCCCGCTCCCTGTGCGGAGAGATGGAAGCCTGGCTGCTAAGGAGACATGAGGGGACGACTAGGGCAGGGGCGCGTGCTCAATCTGAGGAAGGAGTCTGGGCAGAAGGCAGGCCTGACCTGTGCCTTTGGTCCCAAGGTGACAGCATCTACTTGGCCACCTGTCCCAAGGGCAGACGTGGGCTTGCCACCAGATACCATACCCGGAACTCGCAGAAACAACGCCATGGAGAAAGAGGCAGTCAGATGCCGTCTTCCACGAAGATGTGGCAGCGATGTGGGTGGCAGGGGGTGTGCCGGGGAAGGAGTGGAGACAGTCCCCCACAGTTCCCCATCCCAGTGCACGGGCCGTGTGCAGGGATCCTGTCGCCTCCTCTCTCCTGTGGTGAAGGCACTGGCCTAGACAGCGAGTATGCCTGAGCGCCGGAGCAAAAGGCAAAGCCTTACATACCCCAGGAGATGGTAATAGGCCTAGAGTGCCATGCTAGGCCACACACGCTGCTGCAGGGTTGTGACTGTGTCTGCTTAGTTCAGCTTAGCAAGGTGAAACCCGGGCCCGAACTTGGGCGGTGTGCAGGGATCGTGTCGCCTCTCTTCTCCTGTGGGGAAGGCACTGGCCTAGTTCCCGAGTCTGCCTGAGGGCCTGAGCAAAAGGCCAAGTGTTGCCTACACCGAGTGATGGTAGTGTGCATTCAGTGCCATCCTAGGCCACGCTCGCTGCTGCAGTGTTGTCGCTGTGTCTGCTTAGTTCGGCCTGGCAGGGTGAACGCAGGGCGCGTACATGGTGCCCGGGAAACCAAGTCCCAAGAGGCATCAGCTCTCCCGCAGCTCTTCTTCCCTGAGGCGAACGAAGCCTTGCTGAGAAAGCAGCAGTGAAGTGTGGTTCGCTCAAAGCCCAATGCCTCTGTGAAAGCACAACATTCGCTGAGAAATCAGAGTCAGTACTGTGGGCTGCTGCTGCTGGTTGCCTGAGTCCAGTCTCACAGTGGGAGAACCCGCATACAGCGAAAGGCTCTTTGTCCTGGCATCTCCTCTGGGAAAGCACAGCATTCTTTGGTAAATCAGAGTTGGGTTTGGGGATGCTGCTGTTTCTTGACTGAGCTAGTCTCCACAGCACGGTGGAAGATACACCCATGGAGCGAAATTATCTTTGCCCTAGCATCCCCTTTGCCTGAGAGAGAAACGTTGTTGCACATCTGAAAGGAGGAACACGTCTTCCACCGCACTCCCATGGAGCATGTCTGGGGAAGGCACAGCATGCCGCCCAAGGAGAAGAGAAGGTGTCCTTGGCCTTGTGGTCTGTAAAAAGTAGGGAAGCAGGAGAGCCTGCCCTGGCAGGAACAGCGGCCGGTGTCAATACAAGTGCACCTGCTCCCTGTGCAGAGAGACGGAAGCCTGGCTGCTAAGGAGACAGGAGGGGATGAGTAGGGCAGGGCGCGTGCTCTACTCTTAGGAAGAAGTCTGGGCAGAAAGCATGCCTGTCCTGAGTCTCTGGGCCCAAGGAGACAGCAGCTCCTTGGCCACCTGTCCCTGGGGCAGCATGTGCTAGCCACCAGGCGCCTATGCTGAACTCGCATCAACAGCTCCCTGAAATAAACGGGGAGTCAGATGACGTCTTCCTCCAGGATGTGGAAGCTTGGAGGAGGCACGGGGTTTAAGGGGAAGGAGTGGGGACAGTTTCCCAAAGCTCCCTATTCAGTGCACAGTCGGTGTGCAGGGATCCTTGCACCTCTCCCTTGCTGTGGGGAAGTCACTGGCCTAGTCCACGAGTCCGACTGAGTGCCAGAGTAAAAGGCCAAGCGAAGCCTACACAGGGTGATGGTAGTGTGCACAGAGTGCCATCCTAGGCTACGCTCTCTACTGCAGTGTTGTGGCTGTGTCTGCATAGTTCGGCCTGGCAGGATAAACCCAGAACGCGAACATGGAGCCCGGAAAAGCAAGGCCCAAGAGGCACCAGCTCTAGCGCGGCTCTTCTTCCCTGCCGCGACAGAGCGAACGACCAAAGCCTTGCTTAGGAAGCAGCAGCGAAGTGCCCTTCGCGCCAAGCTGAAAACTTCTGTGAAAGCATAGCAGTAGCTGGGAAATCAGAGTCGGTTCTGAGGGCTGCTGTTGCTGCTTGCCTTAGCCTAGTATTCGCAGCACGATGGGAGAAATCCGCATAGAACGAAAGCCTCTTTGCCCGGGCATCACCTCTGGGAAAGCACAGCATTTTTTGTGAAATTAGAGTCGGGTCTGTAGGATGCTCCTGTTTGCCTGAGCTGGTCTCCATAGCACGGTGTAATAAACCCGCATGGAGCGAAATCCTCTTTGCCTGGGCATCCCCTCTGCCTGAGAGAGAAGTGCGGTTGCGCCTGTGGAAAGAGACTTAAGGAAAGGGACACGTCTTTCACTGTGCTCCCAGAAGCTTGTCTGTGGAAGATGCAGCACGCTGCCCATGGAGAAGAGCAGGAGCCGTGGCCTTCTGGTCTGGAAACGGTTGCGAAGCAAGAGAGCCGGCCTTGCAGGCACAGCGGCCGGTGGCAATACAAGTGTCACCTGCTCCCTGTGCAGAGACAGGCGCCTGGCTGCTACGGAGAGAGGCGGAGATGAGTAGGGCAGGGCATGTGCTCCACTCTTAGAAAGGAGTCTGGGCAGAAATCATGCCTGTCCTTAGCTTCTGGGCCCAAGGAGACATCAGCTTGTCCCTGGGGAAGTCATGCGCTGGACACCAGGCACCTACGCTGAACTCGCATCAACAGCTCCCTGAAATAACGGGGAGTCAGAAGCCGTCTTACACCAGGATGTGGAAGCTTGGAGGAGGCACGGGGTTTAAGGGGAAGGAGTGGGAACATTCCACCAAAGCTCCCTACACAGTGCACGGGCGGTGTGCAGGGATCCTGTCACCTCTCCTATCCTGAGGGGAAAGGCACTGGCCTAGTCCGCGAGTCCGCCTGAGCGCCAGTGTAAAAGGCCAAGCGATGCCTACACCGGGAGATAGTAGTGTGCACAGAGTGCCATCCTAGGCTACGCACGCTACTGCACGGTTGTGGCTGTGTCTGTTTAGTTCGGCCTGGCAGGGTGAACACAGGACACGAACATGGAGCCGGGGAAAGCAAGGCCCAAGAGGCACCAGCTCTCCCGCAGCTCTTCTTCCCTCACGCGAGTGAAGCATTGCTGAGGAAGCAGCGGAGAATTGCGGTTCGCTCCAAGCCAAAGCCTCTGCGAATGCACAGCATTCGCTGAGACATATTCTTCGGGCTGCTGCTGATTGCCTGAGCCCAGTCTCGCGGTGGGAGAAACCAGCCTACAGCGAAAGACTCTTTGCCTGGGCATCTCCAGTGGAAAGCACAGCATTCCTTGGAAATGTTTGGGGATGATGCTGCTGCTTGCCTGAGCTAGTCTCCGCAGCACTGTGGAAGATACCCGCATGGAGAGATAAACTCTTTGCCCTAACATCCCCTCTGCCTGACAGAGAAACATGGTCGCACACGTCTGTCACCATGCTCCCTAGAGACAAGTGTGGGAAAAGCGCAGCAAGCCGCTTTCCGAGAAGAGAAGGAGCCGTTGGCCTTGGGTTTGGGAAACGCTAGTGAAGCAGGATAGCCTGCCGTGGAATGAACAGCAGGCCGGTGGCAAGACAAGTGTCCCCCGCTCCCTGTGCGGAGAGATGGAAGCCTGGCTGCTAAGGAGACATGAGAGGACGACTAGGACAGGGGAACGTGCTCCACTCTGAGGAAGGAGTCTGGGCAGAAGGCAGGCCTGTCCTGTGCCTCTGGTCCCAAGGGGACAGCATCTCCTTGGCCACCTGTCCCAAGGGCATACGAGCTTGCCACCAGGTGCCATACCCGGAACTGGCAGAAACAACTCCATGGAGAAAGGGGCCGTCAGATGCCGTCTTCCACCCAGATGTGGCAGCATTGTGGGTGGCAAGGGGATAGGCGGGGAAGGAGTGGACAGTTCCCCACAGTTCCCCATACCAGTGCACGGGCCGTGTGCAGGGATCCTGTCGCCTTCTATCTCCTGTGGTGAAGGCTCTGGCCTAGACCCCGAGTCTGCCTGAGAGCCAGAGCAAAGGCAAAGCCTTACCTACCCCAGCAGATGGCAATAGGCCTAGAGTGCCATGCTAGGCCACTCATGCTGCTGCAGGGTGTGACTGTGTCTGCTTGGTTCGGCTTAGCAAGGTGAACCCCGGGCGCGAACTTGGAGCCCAGGAAAGCAGGCCCAAGAGGCACCAGCTCTCCTGCGGCTCTTCTTCCCTACCGCGACAGAGCGAATGACCAAAGCCTTGCTGAGGAAGCAGCAGCGAAGTGACCTTCACGCCAAGCTGCAAACCTCTGCGAAAGCATAGCAGTCGCTGATAAATCAGAGTCGGTTCTGTGGGCTGCTTTTGTTGCTTGCCTTAACCTAGAATTTGCAGCACGAAGGAAGAAACCCGCATAGACGGAAAGCCTCTACTCCGGGGCATCCCCTCTGGGAAAGCACAGCATTCTTTGGGAAATCAGAGTCGGGTATGTGGGATGCTGCCTGCTTCTTGCCGGAGCTAGTCTCCACAGCACGGTGTAATAAACACGCATGGAGCGAAATCCGCTTTGCCTGGGCATCGCCTCTACCTGAGAGAGAAGCGAGGTGGCATCTGTTGAAAGAGCATTAAGGAAAGGAACACGTTTGTCACTGAAGAGCGAAGGAAGTCTGGCTGCTAAGGAGACACGAGGGGAAGATTAGGACAGGGGAAATGACTCCAGTCAGAAGAAGAAGTCTGGGCAGAAAGCATTCCTGTCCTGAGCCTTTGGGCCCAAGGAGACAGCAGCTCCTTGGCCACCTGTCCGTGTTGGAGACATGGGCTTGCCACCAGGCGCCTACCCTGAACTCGAGAAAAGACTCCCAGAAAGAACTGGCCATCAATTGCCATCTTCCTCCAGGATGTGGAAGCTTGGAGGAGGCACGGGGTTTAAGGGGAAGGAGTGGGCACAGTCCCCCAAATCTCCCTATTCAGTGCACGGGGGGTGTGCAGGGATCCTGTCACCTCTCCTTTCCTGTGGGGAAAGCACTGGCCTAGTCCGCGAGTTCGCCTGAGCGCCAGAGTAAAAGGCCAAGCGATGCCTACACCAGGAGATAGTAGTGTGCACAGAGTGCCATCCTAGGCTACGCACGCTACTGCTCAGTTATGGCTGTGTCTGCTTAGTTCGACCTGGCAGGGTGAACCCAGGACGCGAACATGGAAACCGGGAAAGCAAGTCCCAAGAGGCACCAGCTCTCCCGCAGCTCTTCTTCCCTGACGCGAGTGAAGCCTTGCTGAGGAAGCAGCGGCGAAGTGCTGTTCGCTCCCAGCCAAAGCCACTGCGAAAGCACAGCTTTCGCTAAGAAATGTTCTGCGGGCTGCTGCTGCTTGCCTGAGCCCAGGTTCGCGGTGCGAGAAACCCACATACAGCGAAATCCTCTTTGACTGGGCATCTCCCCTGGAAAGCACAGCATTCCTTGGGAAATCAGAGTTGGGTTTGGGGATGCTCCTGCAGCTGCTTGCCTGAGCTAGTCTCCGCAGCACGGTGGAAGATCCCCGCATGGAGAGAAATACTCTTTGCCCTAGCATCCCCTCTGCCTGAGAGAGAAGCATGGCCGCACACGTCTGTCACTGCTCTCCCCAGGAGCAAGTGTGGGGAAGGCGCAGCATGCCGCCCCAGGGGAAGAGAAGGAGCCGTGGGCCTTGGGGTCGGGAAACTCTGGGGAAGCAGGATAACCTGCCGTAACACGAACAGCAGGCCGGTGGCAAGACAAGTGTCCCCCGCTCCCTGTGCGGAGAGATGGAAGCCTGGCTGCTAAGGAGACATGAGGCGACGACTAGGGCAGGGGCACGTGCTCCACTCTGAGGAAGGAGTCTGGGCAGAAGGCAGGCCTGTCCTGTGCCTCTGGTCCCAAGGGGACAGCATCTCCTTGGCCACCTGTCCCAAGGGCATACGAGCTTGCCACCAGGTGCCATACCCGGAACTGGCAGAAACAACCCCATGGAGAAAGGGGCCGTCAGATGCCGTCTTCCACCCAGATGTGGCAGCATTGTGGCGGGGAAGGAGTGGACAATTCCCCACAGTTCCCCCATCCCAGTGCACGGGCCGTGTGCAGGGATCCTGTCGCCTCCTCTCTCCTGTCGTGAAGGCACTGGCCTAGACCCCGAGTCTGCCTGAGAGCCGGAGCAAAAGGCAAAGCCTTACCTACCCCAGGAGATGGTAATAGGCCTAGAGTGCCATGCTAGGCCACGCATGCTGCTGCAGGGCTGTGACTGTGTCTGCTTGGTTCAGCTTCGCAAGGTGAACCCCGGGTGCGAACTTGGACCCGGGAAAGCAGGCCCAAGAGGCACCAGCTCTCCCACGGCTCTTCTTCCCTGCCGCGACAGAGCGAACGACCAAAACCTTGCTGAGGAAGCAGCAGCGCAGTGCCCTTCACGCCAAGCTGCAAACCTCTGCGAAAGCAAAGCAGTCGCTGGGAAATCAGAGTCCGTTCGGTGGGCTGCTTTTGTTGCTTGCCTTAGCCTAGTATTCGCAGCACGATGGGAGAAACCCGCATAGAGCGAAAGCCTCTTTGCCAGGACATCCCATCTTGGAAAGCACAGCATTCTTTGGGAAATCAGAGTCGGGTCTGTAGGATGCTGCCTGCTGCTTGCCAGAGCTAGTCTCCACAGCACGGTGTAATAAGCCCGCATGGAGTGAAATCTGCTTTGCCTGGGCATCCCATCTGATTGAGAGAGAAGAGGGGTGGCGCCTTTGAAAGAGCCTTAAGGAAAGGGACACGTCTGTCACTGCAGAGCGACGGAAGCCTGACTGCTAAGGAGACAAGAGGGGAAGATTAGGACAGGGGAAAGTTCTTCACTTTGAGGAAGGAGTCTGTGTAGAAAGCATGCCTGTCCTGGGCCTTTGGGCCCAAGGAGACAGCAGCTCCTTGGCCACCTGTCCGTGGTGGAGACATGGGCTTGCCACCAGGCGCCTACCCTGAACTCGAGAAACAACTCCCAGGAAGAACTGGCCATCAGATGCCATCTTCCTCCAGGATGTGGAAGCTTGGAGGAGGCACGTGGTTTAAGGGGAAGGAGTGGGGACAGTCCCCCAAAGCTCCCTATTCAGTGCACGGGGGGTGTGCAGGGATCCTGTCACCTCTCCTTTCCTGTGGGGAAAGCACTGGCCTAGTCCGCGAGTTCGCCAGAGCACCAGAGTAAAAGGCCAAGGGATGCCTACACCGGGAGATGGTAGTGTGCACAGAGTTGTGGCTCTGTCTGCTTAGTTCGGCCTGCCAGGGTGAACCCGGGATGCGAACATGGAGCCCGGGAAAGCAAGTCCCAAGAGGCAGCAGCTCTCCCGCAGCTCTTCTTCCCTGATGCGACTGAAGCTTTGCTGAGGAAGCAGCGGCAAAGTGCTGTTCGCTCCAAGCCAAACCTATGCGACAGCACAGCATTCCCTGAGATATATTCTGCGGGCTGTTGCTACTTCCTGAGCCGAGTCTCGTGGTGGGAGAAACCCGCATACAGCAAAAACCTCTTTGCCGGGACATATTCCCTGGGAAGGCACAGCATTCGTTGGGAAATCAGAGTTGGGTTTGGGGATGCTGCTGCTGCTTGCTTGAGCTAGTCTCCACAGTACGGAGGAAGATACCCGCATGGAGTGAAATACTCTTTGCCCTAGCATCCCCTCTGCTTGAGAGAGAAGCATGGTCGCGCATGTCTGTCACCGCGCTCCCCAGGAGCAAGTGTGTTGAAGGCGCAGCACACCGCACCCGGGGAAGAGAAGGAGCCGTTGGCCTTGGGGTCGGGAAACGCTCAGGAAGCAGAATAGCCAGCCGTGGCACGAACAGCAGGCCGGTGGCAAGACAGGTGTCACCCGCTCACTGTGCGGAGAGATGGAAGCCTGGCTGCTAAGGAGACATGAGGGGACGACTAGGGCAGGAGCACATGCTCCACTCTGAGGAAGGAGTCTGGGCCAAAGGCAGGCCTGTCCTGTGCCTCTGGTCCCAAGGGGACAGCATCTCCTTGGCCACCTGTCCCAAGGGCATACGAGCTTGCCACCAGGTGCTATACCCGGAACTGGCAGAAACAACCCCATGGAGAAAGGGGCCGTCAGATGCCGTCTTCCACCAAGACGGGGCAGCGTTGTGGGTGGCAGGGGATGTGCCGGGGAAGGAGTGGAGACAGTCCCCAACAGTTCCCCATCCCAGTGCACGGGCCGTGTGCAGGGTTCCTGTCGACTCCTCTCTCTTGTGGTGAGGGCACTGGCCTAGACCCCGAGTCTGCCTGAGCGCCGGAGCAAAAGGCAAAGCCTTACCTACCCCAGGAGATGGCAATAGGCCTAGAGTTCTATGCTAGGCCACGCACGCTGCTGCAGGGTTGTGACTGTGTCTGCTTAGTTCGGCATGGCAAGGAGAACCCCGGGCGCGAACTTGGAGCCCGGGAAAGCAAGGCCCAAGAGGCACCAGCTCTCCCGCGGCTCTTCTTCCCTGCCGCGACAGAGCGAACGACCAAAACCTTCCTGAGGAAGCAGCAGCGAAGTGCCTTTCGCGTCAAGCTGCAAACCTCTGCGAAAGCATAGCAGTCGCTGGGAAATCAGAGTCCGTTCTGTGGGCTGCTTTTGTTGCTTGCCTTAGCCTAGTATTCGCAGCACGAAGGAGAAACCCGCATAGAGCGAAAGCCTCTTTGCCAGGGCATCCCCTCTGGGAAAGCACAGCATTCTTTGGGAAATCAGAGTCGGGTCTACAGGATGCTGCCTGTTTCTTGACGGAGCTATTCTCCACAGCACGGTGTAATAAACCCGCATGGAGCGAAATCCGCTTTGCCTGGGCATACCCTCTGATTGAGAGAGAAGGGCGGTGGCGCCTGTGGAAAGAGTTTTAAGGAAAGATACACGTCTGTCACTGCAGAGCGACGGAAGCCTGACTGCTAAGGAGACACGAGGGGAAGATTAGAACAGGGGAAAGGGCTCCAGTCAGAGGAAGGAGTCAGGGCAGAAAGCATGCCTGTCCTGAGCCTTTGGGCCCAAGGAGACAGCAGCTCCTTGGCCACCTGTCCGTGTTGGAGACATGGGCTTGCCACCAGGCGCCTACCCTGAACTCGAGAAAAGACTCCCAGAAAGAACTGGCCATCAATTGCCGTCTTCCTCCAGGATGTGGAAGCTTGGAGGAGGCACGGGGTTTAAGGGGAAGGAGTGGGCACAGTCCCCCAAATCTCCCTATTCAGTGCACGGGGGGTGTGCAGGGATCCTGTCACCTCTCCTTTCCTGTGGGGAAAGCACTGGCCTAGTCCGCGAGTTCGCCTGAGCGCCAGAGTAAAAGGCCAAGCAATGCCTACACCGGGAGATAGTAGTGTGCACAGAGTGCCATCCTAGGCTACGCACGCTACTGCACAGTTATGGCTGTGTCTGCTTAGTTCGAACTGGCAGGGTGAACCCAAGATGCCAACATGGAACCCGGGAAAGCAAGTCCCAAGAGGCACCAGCTCTCCCGCAGCTCTTCTTCCCTGACGCGAGTGAAGCCTTGCTGAGGAAGCAGCGGCGAAGTGCTGTTCGCTCCCAGCCAAAGCCACTGCGAAAGCACAGCTTTCGCTAAGAAATGTTCTGCGGGCTGCTGCTGCTTGCCTGAGCCCAGGTTCGCGGTGCGAGAAACCCACATACAGCGAAATCCTCTTTGACTGGGCATCTCCCCTGGAAAGCACAGCATTCCTTGGGAAATCAGAGTTGGGTTTGGGGATGCTCCTGCAGCTGCTTGCCTGAGCTAGTCTCCGCAGCACGGTGGAAGATACCCGCATGGAGAGAAATACTCTTTGCCCTAGCATCCCCTCTGCCTGAGAGAGAAGCATGGCCGCACACGTCTGTCACTGCTCTCCCCAGGAGCAAGTGTGGGGAAGGCGCAGCATGCCGCCCCAGGGGAAGAGAAGGAGCCGTGGGCCTTGGGGTCGGGAAACTCTGGGGAAGCAGGATAACCTGCCGTAACACGAACAGCAGGCCGGTGGCAAGACAAGTGTCCCCCGCTCCCTGTGCGGAGAGATGGAAGCCTGGCTGCTAAGGAGACATGAGGCGACGACTAGGGCAGGGGCACGTGCTCCACTCTGAGGAAGGAGTCTGGGCAGAAGGCAGGCCTGTCCTGTGCCTCTGGTCCCAAGGGGACAGCATCTCCTTGGCCACCTGTCCCAAGGGCATACGAGCTTGCCACCAGGTGCCATACCCGGAACTGGCAGAAACAACCCCATGGAGAAAGGGGCCGTCAGATGCCGTCTTCCACCCAGATGTGGCAGCATTGTGGCGGGGAAGGAGTGGACAATTCCCCACAGTTCCCCCATCCCAGTGCACGGGCCGTGTGCAGGGATCCTGTCGCCTCCTCTCTCCTGTCGTGAAGGCACTGGCCTAGACCCCGAGTCTGCCTGAGAGCCGGAGCAAAAGGCAAAGCCTTACCTACCCCAGGAGATGGTAATAGGCCTAGAGTGCCATGCTAGGCCACGCATGCTGCTGCAGGGCTGTGACTGTGTCTGCTTGGTTCAGCTTCGCAAGGTGAACCCCGGGTGCGAACTTGGACCCGGGAAAGCAGGCCCAAGAGGCACCAGCTCTCCCACGGCTCTTCTTCCCTGCCGCGACAGAGCGAACGACCAAAACCTTGCTGAGGAAGCAGCAGCGCAGTGCCCTTCACGCCAAGCTGCAAACCTCTGCGAAAGCAAAGCAGTCGCTGGGAAATCAGAGTCCGTTCGGTGGGCTGCTTTTGTTGCTTGCCTTAGCCTAGTATTCGCAGCACGATGGGAGAAACCCGCATAGAGCGAAAGCCTCTTTGCCAGGACATCCCATCTTGGAAAGCACAGCATTCTTTGGGAAATCAGAGTCGGGTCTGTAGGATGCTGCCTGCTGCTTGCCAGAGCTAGTCTCCACAGCACGGTGTAATAAGCCCGCATGGAGTGAAATCTGCTTTGCCTGGGCATCCCATCTGATTGAGAGAGAAGAGGGGTGGCGCCTTTGAAAGAGCCTTAAGGAAAGGGACACGTCTGTCACTGCAGAGCGACGGAAGCCTGACTGCTAAGGAGACAAGAGGGGAAGATTAGGACAGGGGAAAGTTCTTCACTTTGAGGAAGGAGTCTGTGTAGAAAGCATGCCTGTCCTGGGCCTTTGGGCCCAAGGAGACAGCAGCTCCTTGGCCACCTGTCCGTGGTGGAGACATGGGCTTGCCACCAGGCGCCTACCCTGAACTCGAGAAACAACTCCCAGGAAGAACTGGCCATCAGATGCCATCTTCCTCCAGGATGTGGAAGCTTGGAGGAGGCACGTGGTTTAAGGGGAAGGAGTGGGGACAGTCCCCCAAAGCTCCCTATTCAGTGCACGGGGGGTGTGCAGGGATCCTGTCACCTCTCCTTTCCTGTGGGGAAAGCACTGGCCTAGTCCGCGAGTTCGCCAGAGCACCAGAGTAAAAGGCCAAGGGATGCCTACACCGGGAGATGGTAGAGTGCACAGAGTTGTGGCTCTGTCTGCTTAGTTCGGCCTGCCAGGGTGAACCCGGGATGCGAACATGGAGCCCGGGAAAGCAAGTCCCAAGAGGCAGCAGCTCTCCCGCAGCTCTTCTTCCCTGATGCGACTGAAGCTTTGCTGAGGAAGCAGCGGCAAAGTGCTGTTCGCTCCAAGCCAAAGCCTATGCGACAGCACAGCATTCCCTGAGAAATATTTTGCGGGCTGTTGCTACTTACCTGAGCCGAGTCTCATGGTGGGAGAAACCCGCATACAGCAAAAACCTCTTTGCCGGGACATATTCCCTGTGAAGGCACAGCATTCGTTGGGAAATCAGAGTTGGGTTTGGGGATGCTGCTGCTGCTTGCTTGAGCTAGTCTCCACAGTACGGAGGAAGATACCCGCATGGAGCGAAATACTCTTTGCCCTAGCATCCCCTCTGCTTGAGAGAGAAGCATGGTCGCGCATGTCTGTCACCGCGCTCCCCAGGAGCAAGTGTGTTGAAGGCGCAGCACGCCGCACCCGGGGAAGAGAAGGAGCCGTTGGCCTTGGGGTCGGGAAACGCTCAGGAAGCAGAATAGCCTGCCGTGGCACGAACAGCAGGCCGGTGGCAAGACAGGTGTCACCCGCTCACTGTGCGGAGAGATGGAAGCCTGGCTGCTAAGGAGACATGAGGGGACGACTAGGGCAGGAGCACATGCTCCACTCTGAGGAAGGAGTCTGGGCAGAAGGCAGGCCTGTCCTGTGCCTCTGGTCCCAAGGGGACAGCATCTCCTTGGCCACCTGTCCCAAGGGCATACGAGCTTGCCACCAGGTGCTATACCCGGAACTGGCAGAAACAACCCCATGGAGAAAGGGGCCGTCAGATGCCGTCTTCCACCAAGATGGGGCAGCGTTGTGGGTGGCAGGGGATGTGCCGGGGAAGGAGTGGAGACAGTCCCCAACAGTTCCCCATCCCAGTGCACGGGCCGTGTGCAGGGTTCCTGTCGACTCCTCTCTCTTGTGGTGAGGGCACTGGCCTAGACCCCGAGTCTGCCTGAGCGCCGGAGCAAAAGGCAAAGCCTTACCTACCCCAGGAGATGGCAATAGGCCTAGAGTTCTATGCTAGGCCACGCACGCTGCTGCAGGGTTGTGACTGTGTCTGCTTAGTTCGGCATGGCAAGGAGAACCCCGGGCGCGAACTTGGAGCCCGGGAAAGCAAGGCCCAAGAGGCACCAGCTCTCCCGCGGCTCTTCTTCCCTGCCGCGACAGAGCGAACGACCAAAACCTTCCTGAGGAAGCAGCAGCGAAGTGACTTTCGCGTCAAGCTGCAAACCTCTGCGAAAGCATAGCAGTCACTGGGAAATCAGAGTCCGTTCTGTGGGCTGCTTTTGTTGCTTGCCTTAGCCTAGTATTCGCAGCACGAAGGAGAAACCCGCATAGAGCGAAAGCCTCTTTGCCAGGGCATCCCCTCTGGGAAAGCACAGCATTCTTTGGGAAATCAGAGTCGGGTCTACGGGATGCTGCCTGTTTTTTGACGGAGCTATTCTCCACAGCACGGTGTAATAAACCCGCATGGAGCGAAATCCGCTTTGCCTGGGCATACCCTCTGATTGAGAGAGAAGGGCGGTGGCGCCTGTGGAAAGAGTTTTAAGGAAAGATACACGTCTGTCACTGCAGAGCGACGGAAGCCTGACTGCTAAGGAGACACGAGGGGAAGATTAGGACAGGGGAAAGGGCTCCAGTCAGAGGAAGGAGTCAGGGCAGAAAGCATGCCTGTCCTGAGCCTTTGGGCCCAAGGAGACAGTAGCTCCTTGGCCACCTGTCCGTGTTGGAGACATGGGCTTGCCACCAGGCGCCTACCCTGAACTCGAGAAAAGACTCCCAGAAAGAACTGGCCATCAATTGCCGTCTTTCTCCAGGATGTGGAAGCTTGGAGGAGGCACGGGGTTTAAGGTGAAGGAGTGGGCACAGTCCCCCAAATCTCCCTATTCAGTGCACGGGGGGTGTGCAGGGATCCTGTCACCTCTCCTTTCCTGTGCGGAAAGCACTGGCCTAGTCCGCGAGTTCGCCTGAGCGCCAGAGTAAAAGGCCAAGCGATGCCTACACCGGGAGATAGTAGTGTGCACAGAGTGCCATCCTAGGCTACGCACGCTACTGCACAGTTATGGCTGTGTCTGCTTAGTTCGACCTGGCAGGGTGAACCCAGGATGCGAACATGGAACCCAGGAAAGCAAGTCCCAAGAGGCACCAGCTCTCCCGCAGCTCTTCTTCCCTGACGCGAGTGAAGCCTTGCTGAGGAAGCAGCGGCGAAGTGCTGTTCGCTCCCAGCCAAAGCCACTGCGAAAGCACAGCTTTCGCTAAGAAATGTTCTGCGGGCTGCTGCTGCTTGCCTGAGCCCAGGTTCGCGGTGCGAGAGACCCACATACAGCGAAATCCTCTTTGACTGGGCATCTCCCCTGGAAAGCACAGCATTCCTTGGGAAATCAGAGTTGGGTTTGGGGATGCTCCTGCAGCTGCTTGCCTGAGCTAGTCTCCGCAGCACGGTGGAAGATACCCGCATGGAGAGAAATACTCTTTGCCCTAGCATCCCCTCTGCCTGAGAGAGAAGCATGGCCGCACACGTCTGTCACTGCTCTGCCCAGGAGCAAGTGTGGGGAAGGCGCAGCATGCCGCCCCAGGGGAAGAGAAGGAGCCGTGGGCCTTGGGGTCGGGAAACGCTGGGGAAGCAGGATAACCTGCCGTAACACGAACAGCAGGCCGGTGGCAAGACAAGTGTCCCCCGCTCCCTGTGCGGAGAGATGGAAGCCTGGCTGCTAAGGAGACATGAGGGGACGACTAGGGCAGGGGCACGTGCTCCACTCTGAGGAAGGAGTCTGGGCAGAAGGCAGGCCTGTCCTGTGCCTCTGGTCCCAAGGGGACAGCATCTCCTTGGCCACCTGTCCCAAGGGCATACGAGCTTGCCACCAGGTGCCATACCCGGAACTGGCAGAAACAACCCCATGGAGAAAGGGGCCGTCAGATGCCGTCTTCCACCCAGATGTGGCAGCATTGTGGCGGGGAAGGAGTGGACAATTCCCCAAAGTTCCCCCATCCCAGTGCACGGGCCGTGTGCAGGGATCCTGTCGCCTCCTCTCTCCTGTCGTGAAGGCACTGGCCTAGACCCCGAGTCTGCCTGAGAGCCGGAGCAAAAGGCAAAGCCTTACCTACCCCAGGAGATGGTAATAGGCCTAGAGTGCCATGCTAGGCCATGCATGCTGCTGCAGGGCTGTGACTGTGTCTGCTTGGTTCAGCTTCGCAAGGTGAACCCCGGGTGCGAACTTGGACCCGGGAAAGCAGGCCCAAGAGGCACCAGCTCTCCCACGGCTCTTCTTCCGTGCCGCGACAGAGCGAACGACCAAAACCTTGCTGAGGAAGCAGCAGCGCAGTGCCCTTCACGCCAAGCTGCAAACCTCTGCGAAAGCAAAGCAGTCGCTGGGAAATCAGAGTCCGTTCGATGGGCTGCTTTTGTTGCTTGCCTTAGCCTAGTATTCGCAGCACGATGGGAGAAACCCGCATAGAGCGAAAGCCTCTTTGCCAGGACATCCCATCTTGGAAAGCACAGCATTCTTTGGGAAATCAGAGTCGGGTCTGTAGGATGCTGCCTGCTGCTTGCCAGAGCTAGTCTCCACAGCACGGTGTAATAAGCCCGCATGGAGCGAAATCTGCTTTGCCTGGGCATCCCATCTGATTGAGAGAGAAGAGGGGTGGCGCCTTTGAAAGAGCCTGAAGGAAAGGGACACGTCTGTCACTGCAGAGCGACGGAAGCCTGACTGCTAAGGAGACAAGAGGGGAAGATTAGGACAGGGGAAAGTTCTTCACTTTGAGGAAGGAGTCTGTGTAGAAAGCATGCCTGTCCTGGGCCTTTGGGCCCAAGGAGACAGCAGCTCCTTGGCCACCTGTCTGTGGTGGAGACATGGGCTTGCCACCAGGCGCCTACCCTGAACTCGAGAAACAACTCCCAGGAAGAACTGGCCATCAGATGCCATCTTCCTCCAGGATGTGGAAGCTTGGAGGAGGCACGTGGTTTAAGGGGAAGGAGTGGGGACAGTCCCCCAAAGCTCCCTATTCAGTGCACGGGGGGTGTGCAGGGATCCTGTCACCTCTCCTTTCCTGTGGGGAAAGCACTGGCCTAGTCCGCGAGTTCGCCAGAGCACCAGAGTAAAAGGCCAAGGGATGCCTACACCGGGAGATGGTAGTGTGCACAGAGTTGTGGCTCTGTCTGCTTAGTTCGGCCTGCCAGGGTGAACCCGGGATGCGAACATGGAGCCCGGGAAAGCAAGTCCCAAGAGGCAGCAGCTCTCCCGCAGCTCTTCTTCCCTGATGCGACTGAAGCTTTGCTGAGGAAGCAGCGGCAAAGTGCTGTTCGCTCCAAGCCAAAGCCTATGCGACAGCACAGCATTCCCTGAGAAATATTCTGCGGGCTGTTGCTACTTCCTGAGCCGAGTCTCGTGGTGGGAGAAACCCGCATACAGCAAAACCCTCTTTGCCGGGACATATTCCCTGTGAAGGCACAGCATTCGTTGGGAAATCAGAGTTGGGTTTGGGGATGCTGCTGCTGCTTGCTTGAGCTAGTCTCCACAGTACGGAGGAAGATACCCGCATGGAGCGAAATAATCTTTGCCCTAGCATCCCCTCTGCTTGAGAGAGAAGCATGGTTACGCATGTCTGTCACCGCGCTCCACAGGAGCAAGTGTGTTGAAGGCGCAGCACGCCGCACCCGGGGAAGAGAAGGAGCCGTTGGCCTTGGGGTCTGGAAATGCTCAGGAAGCAGAATAGCCTGCCGTGGCAAGAACAGCAGGCCGGTGGCAAGACAGGTGTCACCCGCTCACTGTGCGGAGAGATGGAAGCCTGGCTGCTAAGGAGATATGAGGGGACGACTAGGGCAGGAGCACGTGCTCCACTCTGAGGAAGGAGTCTGGGCAGAAGGCAGGCCTGTCCTGTGCCTCTGGTCCCAAGGGGACAGCATCTCCTTGGCCACCTGTCCCAAGGGCATACGAGCTTGCCACCAGGTGCTATACCCGGAACTGGCAGAAACAACCCCATGGAGAAAGGGGCCGTCAGATGCCGTCTTCCACCAAGATGGGGCAGCGTTGTGGGTGGCAGGGGATGTGCCGGGGAAGGAGTGGAGACAGTCCCCAACAGTTCCCCATCCCAGTGCACGGGCCGTGTGCAGGGTTCCTGTCGACTCCTCTCTCTTGTGGTGAGGGCACTGGCCTAGACCCCGAGTCTGCCTGAGCGCTGGAGCAAAAGGCAAAGCCTTACCTACCCCAGGAGATGGCAATAGGCCTAGAGTTCTATGCTAGGCTACGCACGCTGCTGCAGGGTTGTGACTGTGTCTGCTTAGTTCGGCATGGCAAGGAGAACACCGGGCGCGAACTTGGAGCCCGGGAAAGCAAGGCCCAAGAGGCACCAGCTCTCCCGCGGCTCTTCTTCCCTGCCGCGACAGAGCGAACGACCAAAACCTTCCTGAGGAAGCAGCAGCGAAGTGCCTTTCGCGTCAAGCTGCAAACCTCTGCGAAAGCATAGCAGTCGCTGGGAAATCAGAGTCCGTTCTGTGGGCTGCTTTTGTTGCTTGCCTTAGCCTAGTATTCGCAGCACGAAGGAGAAACCCGCATAGAGCGAAAGCCTCTTTGCCAGGGCATCCCCTCTGGGAAAGCACAGCATTCTTTGGGAAATCAGAGTCGGGTCTACGGGATGCTGCCTGTTTCTTGACGGAGCTATTCTCCACAGCACGGTGTAATAAACCCGCATGGAGCGAAATCCGCTTTGCCTGGGCATACCCTCTGATTGAGAGAGAAGGGAGGTGGCGCCTATGGAAAGAGTTTTAAGGAAAGATACACGTCTGTCACTGCAGAGCGACGGAAGCCTGACTGCTAAGGAGACACGAGGGGAAGATTAGGACAGGGGAATGGGCTCCAGTCTGAGGAAGGAGTCTGGGCAGAAAGCATGCCTGTCCTGAGCCTTTGGGCCCAAGGAGACAGCAGCTCCTTGGCCACCTGTCCGTGTTGGAGACATGGGCTTGCCACCAGGCGCCTACCCTGAACTCGAGAAAAGACTCCCAGAAAGAACTGGCCATCAATTGCCATCTTCCTCCAGGATGTGGAAGCTTGGAGGAGGCACGGGGTTTAAGGGGAAGGAGTGGGCACAGTCCCCCAAATCTCCCTATTCAGTGCACGGGGGGTGTGCAGGGATCCTGTCACCTCTCCTTTCCTGTGGGGAAAGCACTGGCCTAGTCCGCGAGTTCGCCTGAGCGCCAGAGTAAAAGGCCAAGCGATGCCTACACCGGGAGATAGTAGTGTGCACAGAGTGCCATACTAGGCTACGCACGCTACTGCACGGTTATGGCTGTGTCTGCTTAGTTCGACCTGGCAGGGTGAACCCAGGATGCGAACATGGAACCCGGGAAAGCAAGTCCCAAGAGGCACCAGCTCTCCCGCAGCTCTTCTTCCCTGACGCGAGTGAAGCCTTGCTGAGGAAGCAGCGGCGAAGTGCTGTTCGCTCCCAGCCAAAGCCACTGCGAAAGCACAGCTTTCGCTAAGAAATGTTCTGCGGGCTGCTGCTGCTTCCCTGAGCCCAGGTTCGCGGTGCGAGAGACCCACATACAGCGAAATCCTCTTTGACTGGGCATCTCCCCTGGAAAGCACAGCATTCCTTGGGAAATCAGAGTTGGGTTTGGGGATGCTCCTGCAGCTGCTTGCCTGAGCTAGTCTCCGCAGCACGGTGGAAGATACCCGCATGGAGAGAAATACTCTTTGCCCTAGCATCCCCTCTGCCTGAGAGAGAAGCATGGCCGCACACGTCTGTCACTGCTCTGCCCAGGAGCAAGTGTGGGGAAGGCGCAGCATGCCGCCCCAGGGGAAGAGAAGGAGCCGTGGGCCTTGGGGTCGGGAAACGCTGGGGAAGCAGGATAACCTGCCGCAACACGAACAGCAGGCCGGTGGCAAGACAAGTGTCCCCCGCTCCCTGTCCGGAGAGATGGAAGCCTGGCTGCTAAGGAGACATGAGGGGACGACTAGGGCAGGGGCACGTGCTCCACTCTGAGGAAGGAGTCTGGGCAGAAGGCAGGCCTGTCCTGTGCCTCTGGTCCCAAGGGGACAGCATCTCCTTGGCCACCTGTCCCAAGGGCATACGAGCTTGCCACCAGGTGCCATACCCGGAACTGGCAGAAACAACCCCATGGAGAAAGGGGCCGTCAGATGCCGTCTTCCACCCAGATGTGGCAGCATTGTGGCGGGGAAGGAGTGGACAATTCCCCACAGTTCCCCCATCCCAGTGCACGGGCCGTGTGCAGGGATCCTGTCGCCTCCTCTCTCCTGTCGTGAAGGCACTGGCCTAGACCCCGAGTCTGCCTGAGAGCCGGAGCAAAAGGCAAAGCCTTACCTACCCCAGGAGATGGTAATAGGCCTAGAGTGCCATGCTAGGCCACGCATGCTGCTGCAGGGCTGTGACTGTGTCTGCTTGGTTCAGCTTCGCAAGGTGAACCCCGGGTGCGAACTTGGACCCGGGAAAGCAGGCCCAAGAGGCACCAGCTCTCCCACGGCTCTTCTTCCCTGCCGCGACAGAGCGAACGACCAAAACCTTGCTGAGGAAGCAGCAGCGCAGTGCCCTTCACGCCAAGCTGCAAACCTCTGCGAAAGCAAAGCAGTCGCTGGGAAATCAGAGTCCGTTCGGTGGGCTGCTTTTGTTGCTTGCCTTAGCCTAGTATTCGCAGCACGATGGGAGAAACCCGCATAGAGCGAAAGCCTCTTTGCCAGGACATCCCATCTTGGAAAGCACAGCATTCTTTGGGAAATCAGAGTCGGGTCTGTAGGAAGCTGCCTGCTGGTGCCAGAGCTAGTCTCCACAGCACGGTGTAATAAGCCCGCATGGAGCGAAATCTGCTTTGCCTGGGCATCCCATCTGATTGAGAGAGAAGAGGGGTGGCGCCTTTGAAAGAGCCTGAAGGAAAGGGACACGTCTGTCACTGCAGAGCGACGGAAGCCTGACTGCTAAGGAGACAAGAGGGGAAGATTAGGACAGGGGAAAGTTCTTCACTTTGAGGAAGGAGTCTGTGTAGAAAGCATGCCTGTCCTGGGCCTTTGGGCCCAAGGAGACAGCAGCTCCTTGGCCAACTGTCCGTGGTGGAGACATGGGCTTGCCACCAGGCGCCTACCCTGAACTAGAGAAACAACTCCCAGGAAGAACTGGCCATCAGATGCCATCTTCCTCCAGGATGTGGAAGCTTGGAGGAGGCACGTGGTTTAAGGGGAAGGAGTGGGGACAGTCCCCCAAAGCTCCCTATTCAGTGCACGGGGGGTGTGCAGGGATCCTGTCACCTCTCCTTTCCTGTGGGGAAAGCACTGGCCTAGTCCGCGAGTTCGCCAGAGCACCAGAGTAAAAGGCCAAGGGATGCCTACACCGGGAGATGGTAGTGTGCACAGAGTTGTGGCTCTGTCTGCTTAGTTCGGCCTATCAGGGTGAACCCGGGATGCGAACATGGAGCCCGGGAAAGCAAGTCCCAAGAGGCACCAGCTCTCCCGCAGCTCTTCTTCCCTGATGCGACTGAAGCTTTGCTGAGGAAGCAGCGGCAAAGTGCTGTTCGCTCCAAGCCAAAGCCTATGCGACAGCACAGCATTCCCTGAGAAATATTCTGCGGGCTGCTGCTACTTACCTGAGCCGAGTCTCGTGGTGGGAGAAACCCGCATACAGCAAAAACCTCTTTGCCGGGACATATTCCCTGGGAAGGCACAGCATTCGTTGGGAAATCAGAGTTGGGTTTGGGGATGCTGCTGCTGCTTGCTTGAGCTAGTCTCCACAGTACGGAGGAAGATACCCGCATGGAGCGAAATACTCTTTGCCCTAGCATCCCCTCTGCTTGAGAGAGAAGCATGGTCGCGCATGTCTGTCACCGCGCTCCCCAGGAGCAAGTGTGTTGAAGGCGCGGCACGCCGCACCCGGGGAAGAGAAGGAGCCGTTGGCCTTGGGGTCGGGAAACGCTCAGGAAGCAGAATAGCCTGCCGTGGCACGAACAGCAGGCCGGTGGCAAGACAAGTGTCCCCCGCTCACTGTGCGGAGAGATGGAAGCCTGGCTGCTAAGGAGACATGAGGGGACGACTAGGGCAGGGGCACGTGCTCCACTCTGAGGAAGGAGTCTGGGCAGAAGGCAGGCCTGTCCTGTGCCTCTGGTCCCAAGGGGACAGCATCTCCTTGGCCACCTGCCCCAAGGGCATACGAGCTTGCCACCAGGTGCTATACCCGGAACTGGCAGAAACAACCCCATGGAGAAAGGGGCCGTCAGATGCCGTCTTCCACCAAGATGGGGCAGCGTTGTGGGTGGCACGGGATGTGCCGGGGAAGGAGTGGAGACAGTCCCCAACAGTTCCCCATCCCAGTGCACGGGCCGTGTGCAGGGTTCCTGTCGACTCCTCTCTCTTGTGGTGAGGGCACTGGCCTAGACCCCGAGTCTGCCTGAGCGCCGGAGCAAAAGGCAAAGCCTTACCTACCCCAGGAGATGGCAATAGGCCTAGAGTTCTAGGCTAGGCCATGCACGCTGCTGCAGGGTTGTGACTGTGTCTGCTTAGTTCGGCATAGCAAGGAGAACCCCGGGCGCGAACTTGGAGCCCGGGAAAGCAAGGCCCAAGAGGCACCAGCTCTCCCGCGGCTCTTCTTCCCTGCCGCGACAGAGCGAACGACCAAAACCTTGCTGAGGAAGCAGCAGCGCAGTGCCCTTCACGCCAAGCTGCAAACCTCTGCGAAAGCAAAGCAGTCGCTGGGAAATCAGAGTCCGTTCGGTGGGCTGCTTTTGTTGCTTGCCTTAGCCTAGTATTCGCAGCACGATGGGAGAAACCCGCATAGAGCGAAAGCCTCTTTGCCAGGACATCCCATCTTGGAAAGCACAGCATTCTTTGGGAAATCAGAGTCGGGTCTGTAGGATGCTGCCTGCTGCTTGCCAGAGCTAGTCTCCACAGCACGGTGTAATAAGCCCGCATGGAGTGAAATCTGCTTTGCCTGGGCATCCCATCTGATTGAGAGAGAAGAGGGGTGGCGCCTTTGAAAGAGCCTTAAGGAAAGGGACACGTCTGTCACTGCAGAGCGACGGAAGCCTGACTGCTAAGGAGACAAGAGGGGAAGATTAGGACAGGGGAAATTTCTTCACTTTGAGGAAGGAGTCTGTGTAGAAAGCATGCCTGTCCTGGGCCTTTGGGCCCAAGGAGACAGCAGCTCCTTGGCCACCTGTCCGTGGTGGAGACATGGGCTTGCCACCAGGCGCCTACCC